>NC_090406.1:6357645-6459045 GCF_036365525.1 Heterodontus francisci
TACTGTTCAACCCTCAACCTGTGTCAACCCTCGTTTTCCATTGTATCCTTAATATTAAGAGCGGCTACACTTTGCACCCCAACTGTGAATGTAAAAGTCAAAGCTTGGATGTTTCTTTGAGGAAGGAGAGTGATGACATCAACAAAGAGCATTCATGTTTGTGGCACTCAGTTGCAGATATCCATTCTTTGTCAAAAGCTGGACAATGAGCAATGGTTGGCTTTCCACTTCCCTTTCTCTCACCCTGGCCTGAGGGCACCGAGCCTAAAGAAGAAAAGGCTTGCATTTCGATAGCGCTTTTCACAACCTCAGGATGTCCCATGAAGCTCCCACAAACAGCAATGTGATAATGACCAGATAACACACATTCATTCATCGAATGGGGTGTCGCTGGCAAGGCCAGTATTTATTGCCCATCCTTAATTGCGCCTGAGACGATAGTGTTGAACCACCTTCTTGAATACAACGAAGTGACTTGCTAGGCCATTTCAGAGGGCAGTTAAGAGTCAGCAGCATTGCTGTCTTTGTCATCCACCTGAGAGCAGGCAAGAGTCTCAGTTTAACATTTCATTCAAAAGTTGGCACCTCTGACTATAACTAGTGTCACTATCGCTATCTGGCTAAGATCAGCTAATTTAGTGCAGGCTGGACTTTTCTGGTGCCATTTACTAATTGAGCCGAAGGAGGAGCTGTAATTGTAGTTTTAGCCAGACCTTTCTGGGCTAAGACTGACGAGAATGGGAGAGAGAGATTAAACTGACTGGACATGAGGTGCTGCTTCACTTTAAAATGGGGAAAGAGATATCAGTGGACAAAATTGTTTCACCTCAACAACTTGCAGAGTAGTAATTTCAAAGGTCCAGAAGAAGACCATTATTTGTATAGAGGGATTTGCAGCAACACCTATTAAAGTTATAGGGGTGCCACATTTGACTGCAGTATTTCCAGAAATGGTGAGGGAAGTCATCCAAGGCTCCCATAACTCGCCAGTGACCTTCTGATAGACTGTTTGTTTGTAGTGTGGCTGAGAATCCCATACTGTCAAATGGCCAGTGGAGTGAGGTACCAGAGGTGAGTTGGCGCCTGTGCAGTCTTACCCCAGCAGTAGATGTCATTTGCAGGTGGGGGGAGGGGGGCTAGTGGTGTGGCTGTCGGGTGGTCAATCTGCCCAGTGTCTCGCAGGCCAGTAACCAAGTTCATGGTGCTCGATGTGGAGATTTCCACGCCTGTTGATTCCTGACAGAAGAAGGCTGCTATCAATTATACACATTACATTTCTGCATATTAAAGTGGCTGTAATAAGAATTTGAAGAAAACCTTTATTTCTCTTTGTTTCCCTTTCTACCAGCAACTGCACACGTTAGAAAAAGATTTGGTTTCAGCATGTGACCTCCTAGGAGTTGGAGCCGAGTACGCGAGAGTAGTGGGATCAGAATATACAAGGTAATGGCAAAATCTCTGGGATTGAGAGCTACCTCCCTGCTGTTCCCACAGATGGAAAAATAAGTCAGGCCACAATTTTCCAGATTTTTGTGTGGGGATATCTACCTCAAATGTGTAATTGTTACCTACTTCAATTTGTCCTTCAGTCTGAAATGTAAATTTCTGTAAAAGCGCAAGCAATTCTTTATCTTTCACTTACGCTAGTGACAAGGAATTTTGGGCATCCTGCAGTTATTAAAGGTTATCTCCCTGCTGGTAAAGGAATTGCCCAGTATAATCAAAAGAAAGATCAGAAAGTCCTGGGTTTGATTCCTGTGCTGTGTTGTTAGCTGATTTGGCAGCAGCTGAAGTGTTGGAACAGGCCTCAGAACACCAAGATAGGGAGGGAAATATTAACTTGCCGTGATCACAATTCTTTGATCTCTTCTAGAAGGCGTGAGACTTGGGTAAAGATAGGACAGGAAACCATTTTGGTAACACCTCAGATTTTAAATTCTCATTCTTGTGTGCAAATCACTCCACAACCTCACCCCTCTCTATTACTGGAACTTCATCAGCCAAAAAAAAGGGTGCAGGGCTGGATGTTTGAGTGAGAATGTAGCCCAAGAACCTTGGGGAAAAAATTGTTCTTGTCTTTGAATAATGCCCTGTGATCTAAAACACCCATCTCCATCAATGCAGCACCCCCTGAGTTCTGCACAAGTGTCACCTGAGATAAAAGAAAGCATTTGTGTGTTTATTTCAAAGTATTAATAGTCTGGTCTGCTTTTATTGAAAGATATTGTTTCATTCCACTTGTTTTTATAAGGGATGGACTTTTTTTAATCAGTAAAGAAAGATAGATTTATGTTTCTTTAAAGTCTTTCATGGCTTTGGGAACGTCACAAAGTGCTTTGTAGCCAATGAACTACTTTTGAAGTGCAGTCACTGTTATAAAGTAGGAAATATAGCAGCCAATTTGCACTCAGCAGTGTCCCACAAACAGCAATGTGATAATGACAAGATAATTTGTTTTTTTAATGTTGTTCAGTGAGGGATAAGTATTGGCCCAGGACACTGGTGAGAATTCCCCTGCTCTTCAGAATAGGCCTGTGAGATCTTTTACACCCACCTGAGGGGGGAATAGGTTCTCGGTTTAACATCTCATCCACAAGATGGCACCTCAGACAGTGCAGCGCTCCTTCAGTACTGCACTGAGATGTTGGCCTGGATTTTGTGCTCAAGTCTCTGGAGTGGTATTCTGGAGAGGAAAAAGCTAAATTAACTTTCTGAATTTCTTAAGAATTGTACTTTTTAATTTACCTAGTGTGGGTATTAGTTTTAACTGCAGGTTACTAAATTAAATTCACAAGCATAAATGTAAACTTTTCTCTCTTACTTTGCAGAGCACTCTTCCTCTTAAGTAAAGGCATGGTAAGCTTTTTTTCATTTAGTTAAATTAGCATCCATGTTTTGTACAGAGTTTACTGTCTAACCTGCAGCTAGTGTGCCCATCACTGCGAAAATCTTCCAACTGATATAAAGAATGTTGAAGAATCCCGGTGAATGTGTGTGGAATAATACAATATACCCATAAGTGTTCTCTTATTGCGGATTGGGAGAGAGGACTGCAGAAATCCAGGTCTTGCCATTGGTTAAATGTCTTCAGTGGTAAAAAGAAGTAATGAAACACAGTGGCCCACCCGAGTAACCAGGCGGCTTATGAAATGTAGAAAATTTGAATTGGACCAGTTAGTAGCTGTACCATACAGAGCAGAAATGCCTTGTTTTCAATCTCCCAGTTTGTGGTTGCCTAGCCAGCCTCATTCAGGTTGGCACAGGATGTGCTATAGTTGGTCCGAATGGGTTGGGATAGGCATTAGTTGAGGTTACAGCTCCTGTTCATCTTTTTGAGGAATGTGTGTGAATGACCAGGATCCAGATCCAACTTGGCTCTCCTCTTCACCTCTTCCCTCCGCCCCCCACCCCCCCGCCCCCCAACCCCTCCCCTCCCCACCCCTCCCCACCAATGTATATCCTGCTAACACTGTCAGTCCTGGCTTATGCATGAATAATGGCCACTGGAGGGAGATACTGGGAGGCCACAGGGTGACATGAAATCTTAACTACAGCAGAGTAAATGCCTCTGGGTGAAGAAACGAGCGGAGAAAATTGGCAAAGGAGAGAATCCTTTTTTGAAAAATGTAAAGTTTATAGTAGATGGCATGGAATTGCCAGCCTACATTTGTGCTGTGCGGTTCTGGAATGGGGCTGGATCCCACTATCTCCTGACTCAACCAAGAATGCTGCCCCCAACCGAACTGAACTGACACGTTTCAAGAACTTCAAGCAGTGTTTTATCTCTCGACTCCCCCTGCCCAAAAAAAATCATGTTTTAAAACCCTGCAGAATATTGTGCAGTATTGTTTTTATGGAGTCAGGCCTGGTGTTATTTGCTACAATAATACTAGTGGACGGTGCTGCCTGCGATGGTGAGTATCAGGCATCGGGTAAGGAACCCAACCACCTCCAAAATATTTGGGCAGATGAGCTCCCAGAGGAGGGTTGCAGCCTCTTGATGGAGGAAATGCCTTCAAGGCGGGGATGAGTTAATCCTTGCTTTAGCCTCCACGTCCTCCAAAGGGCAGAGTTACTGAAAGACTGACCGTGGACAGTCCCAGACACAACAACAGGGTTTGTATCCCTACTTTTATAGAGAGGCTTGGAGGGCAGTCACAGGAGCTCTGATGATGATTGATTGCTGGTAATTGTATGCTGGTTCAGGTTGTAGTTGTGATTTTTTTTTTTAATTTAACGTTGGTGCGTTCTCCCTGTTGGTCTCCAGCTGTTGTTGATGGAGCGGAAACTGCAGGAAGTTCACCCTCTCCTGACTCTGTGCGGCCAGATTGTGGAGAACTGGCAGGGTAACCCCATACAGAAGGAATCACTACGCGTCTTCTTCCTGGTGCTACAGGTCACGCACTACCTGGATGCAGGGCAGGTGAGCAAAGGGAATTCCTCTAAAATTTCCACCACAAAGACAATGGCAGCAGCACCAGGGGAAAGGGGAGGCACAATACACCAGAGCTGTCGAAATAGGCCAGTGAGCGAAATAGTTTGGAAAAAGAGGCCTTGGGGTTTGGAATAAAATCTGACCCATACTTTTCATTCCATAAGGGCAAATGAGTGTTGGTTCTGGCCTGAACTATTAAACCTGCATTTACATTGTACTGGGCTAAGTGCTAGTGTTGCTGAGTCTGGTGCTGCTGGTTATAATGGTAAAGTAGGTGTATGATTTGCGAAGTGCTGCTGACTGGGTCAGAAGAAAGGCTGAACAGCTTGGGACTCTGCTCTGGAAAAGAGAAAGCTGAGGGGTGATCTAATAGAGGTCTTTTAAAATTATGAAGCATTTTGATAGGGCAGATGTAGAGAAGGTGTTTCCACTTGTAGGGGAGTACAGAACAAGGGGTTATAAATATAAGACAGTCACTAATAAATCCAATAGGGAATTCAGGCAAAACTTCTTTACCCGAGAGTAGTAAGAATTTGGAACTCAATACCATAAGGAGCAGTTGAAGCAAATAGCATGGATGTGTTTAAGGGAAAATTAGATAAACACATGAGAGAGAAAGGAATAGAAGTGGATGCTGATGGGGTGAGATGAAGTAGGGTGGGAGGAAGCTTGTGTGGAGCATAAATACTAGCAAGGAGCAGTTGGACTGAGTGGCATGTTTCTGTGCTGTAAATTCTGTGCGAGTTTTCACAAGAATGGAGACAGTTCAGAGGTGGCCTGAAGCAGGTTTTCAAGATTCTGAAGGATGGTAGGTTAAATAATCTAATGTTGCAAGATAGCAGAGAGAGGGCACAACTCATTGTAAAAGAGAATTAAAATGGAGGTTAAGAAAAAAAGTTCTTTTGCAGTGGATAACCGGAATAGTGAATTTTCTGCCACAGGCCATTATTGAAGCAGAGGTCATGGGTACGATTGAAAGAGAATTAGATAGTTGCTTGAAGAAGAGAAATATGAAATGATGTTGGAATGAGAAAGAGTGTAAGATTAGACTAAATGGCTAATGTGGAGAAAAACATTGGTGCAGAGTTGATGAGCTAAATTGCCTGTGCCTGTGTTGTGTCCTGGTCCTTCGGTATTTTTAGTGTGTTTTCGCATGATTTGCTGCCTCAAAACAGCTTCCTTGCATTAAATATTTTTGGAAGCTGTGAAAAGGTCAGCATTTGAACAATAAGCAACCACAGAAAATCATTTACCTCACTTGTGGCTAAATGTTAGTGGAAAATTGTGACTTGACATGGCAATTCATCAGGTAAATGTTGTCACTTCAGTGTTAACAAATAGTGTATGCCCTATGCAAAAGATAAAGAAATTCTTGCATTTATATAGCAACTTTCCCAACCTCTGGACATCCCAATGCGCTTTTACAGCCAATTATATACTTGTTGAAGTGCAGTCACTGTTATAATGTAGGAGCCACAGCAGCTAATTTGCCCACAGTAAGCTCCCACAAACAGTAGTGTAATAATGACCAGATAATCTTTTAATGTTACTGATTGATGATTAAGTATTAGCCTGGAAACCTTGGATAACACCCCTGCTTTTCTTTGAATAGTGGCATGGGATCTTTTATGTCCACCTGAGAGGGCAAACAGGGCATTAGTTTAATGTCTCACCTGAAAGATGGCACATCTGACAGTGCAGCGCACCCTCAGTACTGCACTGGGCATGTCAACCTAGATTATGTGCTCATGTCTCTAGAGTGGGACTTGAACTCACAACCTTCTGACCCAGAGGCAGGAGTCATATAGGTGTGAATGTACACCCATGTGTAATTGCTTTAGTAATTGTGGCTGAAGTGCACCTGTTTGTATAATAGCTTCAGAACATGTGAATGTACTTTCTTGCGAACCCAATATTTAAAAAAAAAAGTCTGTGAGTAATGAATAATATGTGCTATTCTTAAAGGTAAAAAGCGTGAAGCCCTGTCTGAAGCAGCTGCAGCAATGTATTCAAACCATCTCTACGCTACATGATGATGAGATCCTGCCCACTAACCCCGCAGACCTCTTTCATTGGCTACCTAAGGAACATATGTGTGTGCTGGTTTATCTGGTAGGGAAATGCTGTACGTTACATTTTTTGGGGGGTGGAGGGGTAAATCCCTGTGCTGCATGCTGTTACACACCAAAAGGAGAGCGTGATGCTGTTTTCTTTTGAAAAAAGCTAAATGTCAGTGGATTGTGGGTCAAATCAGAAAGTCATGGATTTGAGTTCCACTCCAGAGACTTGAACACGTAATCCAAGCTGAAACTCCAGCATTGCACTGTCAGAGGTGCCATTCTTCAGGTGAGACGTTAACCTGAGACCCCATCTGGCCTCTCAAATGGATGTAAAAGATCCCACAGGCCTATATCAAAAAAAAGGGAAGCAGTTCTCCCCTGGTCCCAATATTTATCCCTCAACCAATACTACTAAAAACAGACGATGTATCTGTTTATCTCAGTAGGTGTTTGTGGGAGCTTGCTGTGTGCAAATTGGCACCTGCCTTTCCTACGTTACAACAGTGTCTACACTTCTAAAAGTACTTTATTGAGATATCCTGTAGTTGTGAAGGTCGCTATATAAATGTAAAAACAAAATACTGTGGATGCTGAAAATCCAAAATAAAAACAGAAAATGCTGGAAATACTCAGCAAGTCTGGCAGCATCTGTGGAGAGAGCAACAGAGTTAACATTTCAGGTCTGTGACCTTTCAACAGAACTGGAAATACTTTTAATTCCTAACCTTGCTTAAAACCTATTACATTTCTAATAAGCTCAATAATTATAGATCGTAACCTCTGTCCCCATTTTGTTTTGTTTTCTTGCTGGTTTGATTTTTTTTCTCTTGTTTCTCTCTTAGAGTCATAGAAGGGGGTCATTCGGCCCATTGAGTCCATGCTGGCTCTCGGCGGAGCAATCCAGTCAGTCCCACTCCCCCGCTCTATCCCTGTAGCCCTGCAAGTTTGTTTCCTTCAAGTGCCCATCCAATTTCCTTTTGAAATCATTGATTGTCTCTGCTTCCAGCCCCTAGTAGGCAGAGAGTTCCAGTTCATTACCACTTACTGTGTAAAAAAAAAAGTTCTTTCTCACATTTCCCTTGCATCTCTCTCCCAAAACATTCAATCTTTATTCCCTAGTCTTTGTACCATTAGTTAATGTGAACAGTTTTTCCTTGTATAACTTATTTCCCTTACTTTGCTTCTGGGCGACAGCTATTCAGGTTCCTGTCATTCACACCTCCTGTTGACACATCATTTGTTTCTTTACTTGTCCCATTACTACTCTGTTTGGCCTTGCAACATGAAACTTTTTGTTATTTAATCTCTCCTGCCCTCCACCCTATCACAGACCTTCCCTTTTGTTGTTCTTCCCAGCCTCCCCCCTTTTCACTTGCTCAAAACTAGCACTTCTCTAACTTTTCCCAGTTCTGATAAAAGTTCACACAGCTTCTCTTTCCACAAATGCTGCCAGGCCTGCTGAGTGTTTTCAGCATTTTCTGTTTTTATATTATATAAATGTAGTTTTTTCTTATTTGAAGAAAAGATGGCTCTACATGGTCATCTGGTGGCTCAGTTAGTGAGCATACTGCTCAGAGAGCAGCTGAACCATTTTGAACAAGCAGTTCTCTGGTTCCAACTCCAATCTTGCTGAGGCTCAATGACTTGTCTCAATGGCCCCATGCGAGATAAGGGAGAGGATCACTTCTGATCGCTGTCCAGTGACAGAGGGTAAGACCAGGGTTTGAATATGAACCTCTGGCTTTCCTACTGTTTACAATTACTAACCCAGTGAACAGCAACGTGCATGTATATAGCACCTTTACCATAGGCAGGTAACTCAAGGCACTTCACAGAAGCTTTAATAGACAGGAATTGAATAGCTACTTGGGTATCGGGCTTCTGGAGTCTGTGCAAGCACTTGTCCTTATTAAGTTGAGAGAGGCATCTTGGGAATGGAATGTGTTCCCATTTTCGGTATGTACTATGTCGAGGAATCCCAGTTCAGATTGAGTGTAAACTTCCTCTGCTTTTCTCAATAAGTACCTAACCCAACTGCACCTGGAGAATGCATCTCCCTCCCTGCCCGGCTTTCAGCAATGTGCTTTAACTGCATCAGCTAGTATAGCCCCTTGTTACTGTCTGGTTTTCATTTCTCACAGCAGCTGCCTGAGTGAGAATGTCAGTTTGTGCCAAATTATCATCATTTTATCTGAAAGTATCAACCTCTTTGCACTTGTGACGGAGGTCAAAATCCAGGTGCTAGAGGTTGACTCACTTTGCCACCCAGTGGCCAAAAATATATTTTAAAATCAAATCATAATGAAGATTAGGAACAATATCGCTTGAAAAAAATACCATGAATCACCTGTCAAGGTCTTGGTTGCTTTTAACAGAATCTGTGCTTTGACATGTTTTCACAGAGCAGGTTATGGGTTGGTGCTGGTATATTCCTAGCTTGACCATGTTTCCTGGGAGAGGCTTTTTCTTGAACCAGTTCATGTGTGAACTGGGAGCAGGGTTCTGTCTGTACTTAAAGCTGTGGAATTGAGGGGATGGAAAGAATTTACCTTGATCTCCTTTTCTCTTGAATGTGCTCGATGGGTGTTGGTCTTCGCATGTGCCAGTTGCTTTCCGTAACTTTGGCCAAATACCCATTCTTCTGTGAGACCAGACAGCGAGTGCGGGCAAGCAGCTCAACAGGGTGGCATCACAACCAAGCTTAATCCTTTTCTCCCCCAACCTTCTTGTGTGCGCTTTCCAGCAGGAAATGGCTGAATTGAAGATCGGGAGCCAGAACACTGGCTGATTTTATCTTGGCCTTCAGTAACTGAGTCCCATCATGGCGCCTTGACTAATCTCCGGCTGCAATCAGCTAACTCAGTTCAAAGCCAAGATCAAACCAGGAATGTACCTGGGCTGTAATGCACAGCAGCACACTGCATTTTTGCATTGGAATTGGGAAGGTTATTTCCAAGTGGGGAAAGGGAAAGTATACTTTTTCCAAGTTGCCATATCATTCTTAGATTCATAAAATTTGTTGTCACCGAAGGAGGCCACTTGGCCCACTGCACTGCTGCCAGCTTTCTGAATGGCCAATCCACCTGCCCACCACCACCCCCCCCCCCGACCCCAGCTCTTTTTCCATACCCTTTTAAGTAAGTCTTTTTCAAATATTTACCTGTCCATTTTAAAAGGTGTTACAGATTCTGCTTCCAGTATTGTTTCTGGCCCGTATTCCAAAAGGTATCCTTGTTAATTTTAACCATCTCCCAACTGTCCCTTGTTAATTTTTGGTTTAGATTCGTAATTTTTTGGTGAGTGAGGTACTGAGAAAATTGGTGACAACTGGGACTCCTCCCCAATGCCCTCCCCCCAACCAGGGTGCTAACGAATTACATTTTTCTTGGCATGTCTCCAAATAGCTTGCAGTACTGTGTGCTCAGTATCCATGCTTCTATTCTGCAGTGATGTTGCATAGTGTCATCTTCAGAGGTTCAGCTGCTGAATATCGGGGTAAAGTACATCTCAATGATGCCGAGATTCTTGTGTTGCAGGTGACGGTAATGCACTCCATGCAAGCTGGATACCTAGAGAAAGCCCAGAAATACACAGATAAAGCACTCATGCAGTTAGAAAAATTAAAAAGTAAGTCATGTGGAACTGATATCTTTAGTTAACTCTTCCGCTGGTTGGAGTCATACCTAGCACAAAGGAAGATGGTTGTGGTTGTTGGAGGCCAATCATCTCAGCCCCAGGACATTGCTGTAGGAGTTCCTCAGGGTATTGTCCTAGGCCGAAATATCTTCAGCTGCTTCATCATAAGGTCAGAAATGGGGATGTTCGCTGATGATTGTACGATGTTCAGTACTATTCGCAACTCTTCAGATATTGAAGCAGTCCATGTCCATATGCAGCAAGACCTGGACAGCAGTCAGGCTTGGACTGATAAGTGGCAAGTAACATTTGAGCCACACAAGTGCCAGGCAATGATGATCTCCAATAAGAGAGAATCTAACCATCTCCCCTTGACCTTCAACGGCATTACCATTGCTGAATCCCCCACTATCAACATCCTGGGGGTACCATTGACCAGAAACCAAACTGGAGCAGCCATATAGATACTGTGGCTACAAGAGCAGATCAGAAGCTGGAAATTCTGCTGTATCTCTCTATGACTCTATGAGTAACCCCATGAGTAACAAACTCTATGAGTAACCCACCTCCTAACTCCCCAAAGCCTGTGCACCATCTACAAGGCACAAATCAGGAGTGTGATGGAATAGAGTCCACTTGCCTGGATGAGTGCAGCTTCAACAACACTCGGGACGCTTGACACCATCCAGGACAAAGCTTGATCGGCATCCCATCCACTACCTTAAGCATTCACACCCTCCACCACCAATGTACAGTGGCAGCAGTGTGTACCATTTCCAAGATGCACTGCAGTAACTCGCCACGCCTCCTTAGACAGCACCTTCCAAACCCGCAACCTCTTCCAAGGACAAGGACAGCAGATACATGGGAACACCATCACCTGCAAGTTCCCCTCCAAGTCACACACCATCCTGACCTGGAAATATGTCACCGTTCCTTCACTGCGTTTGGATCAAAATCCTGGAACTCACTCACTAACAGCACTGTGGGTGTACCTGCACCAGATAGACTGCAGCGGTTGAAGGCAGCAGCTCACCACCACCTTCTCAAGGACAATTAGGGATGGGCAATAAATGCTGGCCTAGATAGTGTGCCCACATCCCATGAAAGAATAAAAAAAAAGTTACATGTTCTCAGTTAGATTTTGATGAAGGTTGGATTTATGGATCTTTTACACTCTCCAGTTGAACTGTAGATTCTGTTCTTCCAAACTTGGATTGAGCTATTTGGGCTGCACAAAAGTAGGGTGCAGTACTGGTGGATAGAGGTCTAGGAGCAGGAGTAGGCCATTGAGCCTGCTCCACCATTCAATACGATCATGGCTGATTGTCTACTTCAATGCCTTTTTCCCACACTATCCCCATATCCCTTTGTCATTGGTATTTAGAAATCTGGCAATCTCTGCTTTAAATGTACTCAATGACAGAACTTCCAGAGCCCTCTGGGGTGAGAATTCCAAAGATTGACAATCCTTTGAGTAAAGAAATTTCTCATCATCTTGGTCCTAAGCGACTTATCCCTTATTTTGAAATTGTACCCCTGGTTCTAGACTCCCCAACCAGGGGGAGCATCTTGCTTTCATCTACCCTGTTTCTCCCTTTTTAAGTATTTTGTAGGTTTCAATGAGATCACCTCTCATTCTTCGAAACTAGAGAATACAGGCCCAGTTTCCCCAATCTCTCTCTTCATAGGACAGTTCCACCATCCTGGGAACAAGTCTGGTGAACCTTTGCAATCCCTCTAAGGCAGTAATATCCTTCCCAAGGTCAGGGGACCAAAACTGCACATAGTACTCCAGGTGCGGTCTAACCAAGGTTCTGTACAATTGAAGCAAGACTTCATTACTCCTGTACTCAAATCCTCTTGTGATAAAGGCTAACATACCATTAGCTTCTTAATTGCTTGCTGCACCTGCATGTTAGCTTTCAGTGACTTATTGACGAGGGCACCCAGGTCCCTTTGTACATCTACACTTTCTAATGTCTTACCATTTAAGAAATACTCCGCACATCTGTTCCTCTTACCAAAGTGGATAACCTCACATTTTTCCATATCATATTCCATCTGCCAGGTTCTTGCCCACTCACTAAGTCTGTCCAAATCCCCTTGAAGCCACTTTGCATCTTCCTCATAACACACATTCCCACCTAGTTTTGTGTCATCCGCGAATTTGGAAATGTTACATTTGGTCCCCACATCCAAATCATTTATATATGTACTATAAACAGCTGGGGTCCAAGTACTGATCTTTGTGGAACCCTACTAGTCACAGCCTGCCAACGCGAGAATGACCTGTTTATTCCTACTCTTTTTTGCCGATTAACCAATCCTTAATCCATGCCAGTATATTAACTCCTATCCCATGTGCTTTACTTTTGCTAACCAACCTCCTGTGGGGGACTTTATCAAAAGCCTTCTGAAAATCCAAGTATACTACGTCCAGTATCAATTCTGTTAACATCCTCCAAAAACTCCAACAGGTTTGTCAAACCTGATTTCCCATTCATAAATCCATGTTGACTATTCCCAATCAGATCATTATTATCCAAGTGTCCATCTATCACATCCTTTAGAATAGATTCTAGCATTTTCCCAATGACTGATGTAAGGCTAACAGGTCTGTAGTTCCCTGTTTTCTCTCTCCCTCCCTTCTTAAATAGTGGGGTGACATTTGCTACTTTCCAATCTGCAGGAGCCGTTCCAGAATCTATAGAATTTTGGGTGATCATCACCAATGCATTCACTGTCTCCATAGCTACCTTTTTCAACATTCTGGGTTGCAGAATATCAGGTCCTGGGGACTTATCCACCTTCAGCCCCATTAATTTCTCCAATACAACCTTCTTACTAATGCTAATTTCCTTCAATTCTGCATTCTCCCGAGTCCCTTGGATCTCTCATTCAGGGAGATTTCTTGTATCTTCCTCAGTGAAGACAGACACAGAGTAATAATTTAGCTTCTCTGCCATTTCTCTATTCTCCATTAAATATTCTCCTGACTCAGCCTGTAATGTCTTAGCCAAACGTTTCCTTTTTACGTACCTTATAGAAGCTTTTACAGTCCGTTTTTACATTCATATTCTATTCTCCCTTTCTTTATCAGTTTCCTCGTCCTCCTTTGCTATATTCTAAAATCCTCCCAGTTCTTAGGTTTACTGTTATTTCTGGCAATTTTATAGGGCTTTTCTTTTAATTTATACAATCCTTAACTTTCTTTGTTAGCCACAGTTGACGGACTTTTCTTTTTGGGTTTTTGTGCCTTGAAAGAATGTATAGTTGCTGTACACTATAATAATTCTTAAGACTATCCATTGCCTATGTACTGTCATACCTTTTAATGTATTTTCCCCATCTACCTCAGCCAATTTGCCCCTCATACCTTCATAATTTCCTTTGTTCAAATTTAACTTCCTGGCGTCAGATTGAACTACCTCACTTTCGAACATGCTGTAAAATTCTATCATATTATGGTCACTCATCCCTAAAGGGGTATAACAGTTATTAACAATCATACAACAAGATTATTAATAGCCCTTTCTCATTATGTAATACTAGATCTAAAATAGCCTGTTCTCTAGTCGGTTCCTCAACATATTGCTCTAGAAAACCATCCCTAACACACTTCAGAAACTCGTCCTCCACAGCATTAGTGCTCATTATGTTGACCCAGTCTATATGCAGATTGAAGTCATCCATGATTACTGTATTACCCATGCTATATGCTTCTCTAATCTCCTGATTAATACCATGCCCCACACTACCACTCCTGCATGGTGGCCTATAAACAACTCCTACCAATGTTTGCTGCCCCTTGCTGTTTCGTAGCTCCACCCAAACAGATTCCACATTTTGTTCTTCCGATCTGAGATCCTCCCTTTTTAATGTACTGATCCCATCCCTTCTTATCAGTGCAATGCCACCTCCTTTTCCTTTTCTCCTGTCCTTTCTGAATGTCAAATATTATTGAATATTTAGTTCCCAGTCTTGGTTACCCCGTAGCCACGTTTCTGTAATGGCAATTAGATCATACCCATTTACCTGTATTTGTGCCTTTGCCTGTCAGTGTGTAACACTGGGGTACAATATTAGTGGATACAGGTCTGACCCTGTATAACACCTTCTAGCCTGTGTGGCTTGGTTATGCTACCTTTAGCCACTGAATCATTATTTAAAAATGAAGTGTCCAATTGATCAGCTCATGATTGCTGTTTAATTGTAAATTCTCGAAAGGTTTCTTGAAACCCTTGATATCTATGATTCGGTTTAAAGGCTTTACATTACAAGTTGGGTTTGATGCATAATAATATAAATATAATTTTCTGTCATCTGTACAGTGCTGGACTGCAGCCCAATCCTCTCCTCATTTCAAGTCATGTTACTGGAGCATATCATCATGTGTCGACTTGTAACGGGCCACAAAGCCACAGCTCTCCAAGAGGTTTGTATACTAGTTAGTAGCCTGGGCTGTGTCAGATTAAACCTCAAGAAAAGGTGCTGCGATAGGCACAGTCTGGACTTTAACCTCTGGGACCTGAGTTCACATCCTACCCAGTGTGATTGGACATAGGTCTCTTATCTGCTGCCTGTTACAAGAACAACAGTTTGTTTTTGTATAGTGCCTTTAATGTAATAAGGCATTCCAAGGTGTTTCACTGAGCCACATAAGGAGATATTAGGAGAGATGACCAAAAGCTTGGTCAGAGAGGTAGGTTTTAAGGAGTGAGAGGTAGAGAGGCAGAGAGATTTAGGGAGGGAATTCCAGAGCTTAGAGCCGAAGCAGCCGACAGCACAGTCGCTAATGTTTGAGAGATTAAAATCGGGGATGCACAAGAGGCCATGTAGTGATCTTAAATGAATGAATTCAGTCTGCTTGGCAACTCCATGGACTATTTTACAGGCACACCTTAGTTTGGATGTATGTAGATTATACCGTTCTCTCTTCCTCGCTTTATTTTTGTTCACCTAATCTCTTTTTCCTCGATCACATTTTAAAAATCTACCCTTTCTCCCTGCCTGCCAACTTTGGAATCTTCCTGCGCCACGTGACGTCAGTTGGCTGAGAGTGCCAGCTGCTGTGAGTGTTACTCCCTGAGTAGCTACCAGTGAGCGAGTGTTAGCCTGGGAGCTAAGGTCAACATTTGAAATCCCCCCTACAACTCCTTTTTGTGGAGCAGTGCCCGACCTGCATTTAACACTTCTGCACAGTTGAGCTTTGTAACTTGTCATGCGGGAATTAGAGGCAGGGAACTGTGTCCTCTTGCTCACTGTAGCAGCACATCACCACACAGCTGGACGGTTTTGTCAGTTTCCAATGGCAGCTGATGACCTTTTTTGACAGGTGAGGCACATCCTATATAAGGTCACGTAAATTAGAATGACAAAATTCACCAGAATGATACCAGGGCTTAAGACGGTTAACTTGGGAGGACAGGTTGAATAGGCGAGGCTGGTTATTCCCTTGAGTATAGAAGAATAAGGAATGATCTAATTGATCAAGGAGTTGATAAGGTAGATAGAGAGTGAGGGGAGTCCAGGATAAGGGGATATAATCTTAGGAGATGCCAGGAAGCACTTCTTCGCACAAAGAGTAATGGAAATCTTGAACACACTCCCTCAAAAAGCATTTTTATTCCTGAGGGTATAATGCAACCAAGACGGGAAGCTGGAGTTAAGATACAGATCAGCTGCGATCTTACTGAATGGCAGAACAGGCTGAAAGGGCTGAATGACCTCATCCTGTTCCTATGTTCCTAAAATTGGATCTCCAGTCCGTAAGTTGTCATACAGTCTTAATGGAACAGAAGGAGGCCATTTGGCCCATTGTTGAAAGTTTAGTTTGTAAGAATAATGTATTTTAATGTTAACATTTGGAGCATATGTTTCTGCTTTAGGAAGGAAATGGCTTATTAATTTGATTTAATAACAAGGCTGGAAACATGTTGGGTTGCAATCAAAAAAAAAAATTATAATTTGTATTTTGACTTGTATGGCATATTTTTACTGATAATGAATACTTGAATTTTGAGTATGCACTGCCCTAGTGTGAACAAAACCAAAAAGACCTGAATTTTAATTATCCACATGTTGCAATTATGAAACGGTACACAAGCAATAAAAGATTTTTTCACTTCAACCTGCGCTATGCTGAGGCTAACAATCATGAGCTCTTGTCAAACAACCTGTGTAAAAACAAGAGTCCCATTCAAACTGTGTGAACAAGCCGATGGCGGCACAGTGGCGTAGTGGTTAGCACCGCAGCCTCACAGCTCCAGCGACCCGGGTTCAATTCTGGGTACTGCCTGTGTGGAGTTTGCAAGTTCTCCCTGTGTCTGCGTGGGTTTCCTCTGGGTGCTCCGGTTTCCTCCCACATGCCAAAGACTTGCAGGTTGATGGGTAAATTGGCCATCATAAATTGTCACTAGTATAGGTAGGTGGTAGGGAAATATAGGGACAGGTGGGGATGTGGTAGGAATATGGAATTAGTGTAGGATTAGTATAAATGGATGGTTGATGGTCGGCACAGACTCGGTGGGCCGAAAGGCCTGTTTCAGTGCTGTATCTCTAAACTAAACTAACACTGGAGGGCTTTGGGGAGCCCCTTGGTGAGATATACAGAGAAATGGGCGGTTTCTTGGCATCCTAAAGCGAACAGGAGTCTGTGACAAGTCAAGGTGATGCAGTGTCTCGCTTGCCTTGCCTCACAAGCTGCTCTTAACATTTTCAATCTTGCCCTGATTTGGCCAGTAGGTTTCTGGTTTGATTCAGCCTCCTCATTGATTTTAACATTTGATGGAGGGAGGAAAATCTTCTCCAGAAGAACGCTTCAGAGTACTTCTTGGCTTTACTGCAGCAACCAGTCTGAACAGAGAGACTGAGCAGGCTGAGGCTCTTTTCTCTAAAAAAGAGAAAATTGAGGGGTGACCTGAAAGAGGTCTTTAAGATTACGAAATGTAGAAGCACTGACGATGTTTCGACTTGTGAGTGAGTCCAAAACTAAAGTTCATAAATATAAGGTAGTCACTAATAAATCCAATAGGAAATTCAGGATAATCTGCTTTACTCATAGAGTGGTTAGAATTTGGACTTGCTGCACATGGAGTGGTTGAGTCAAGTAGCATTGACGCATATAAGGGGAGGCTTGTTAAACATATGAGGGAGAAAGAAACGGAAGGATATGCCGATAGGGTGAGATGAATTAGAGTGGGAGTAGGTGCATGCAGAGCATAGACCAGTGGGGCTGGATAGACTGTTACTGTGCTATAGATTCCCTGTAATGCCCCAAGCAGCTGGCATTCAGCCCATTTTAATGGTATAACAGAATGTAGATTTTGCCCAGTGTTTTATTTCACTTATGTTCTTTATATTTTTAGATTTCTCAGGTCTGTCAGCTGTGTCAGCAGTCTCCCAGGTTATTTTCTAACCACGCTGCCCAGCTTCACACGTTACTGGTGAGTAATGAAACAAAACAATCGTCTACTTGATATGGTTCTTTTATATAACAGTTCTGCTCCCCCTTCCCTGGCACTGCTTGTGCTGGGCAGAACAGTCCACAGGTAGGTATTGAGTGCTGGCAGGCTTCTCAACCATATCTGGCATCACAGCTGATCCTGTACCCCAATGCCCCCCGTCCCTTGCCACATATACCCACTTTCCAGGTCGGAATCATCAGTTTGCGATCAGGAGCAGCACATAGCCCGGTTGACTTTCCTTTCTCTCTCTAACCCATGGACTAATTGTTACGTCCCACTTGAAATTGGCCAATTCAGTATCAACCCAGAGTGAAACCTGGGATAAAAACAAGAAATGCTGGAACCACTCAGCAGGTCTGGCAGCATCTGTGAAAAGAGAAGCAGAGTTAACGTTTCAGGTCAGTGACCCTTCTTCAGAACTGACAAATATTAGAAAAGTCACAGGTTATAAGCAAGTGAGGTGGGGGTGGGGCAAGAGATAACAAAGGAGGTCTAGATTGGACAAGGCCACATAGCTGACCAAAAGGTCACGGAGCAAAGGCAAACAATATGTTAATGGTGTGTTGAAAGACAAAGCATTAGTACAGATTAGGTGTTAATACACTGAATATTGAACAGCAGCAAGTGCAAACCTGAAAAAGAACAGTGGCTAAGCAAACTGAACAAACTAAGATGAAATGAAATAAATGCAAAAAAAAAAAATTGTAAAAAATGTAAAAAAAAAAGGAAGAAAAAAATAACTAAAAATGAAAGTAAAATGGGGGGCTGTCATGCTCTGAAATTATTGAACTCAATGTTCAGTCCGGCAGGCTGTAGTGTGCCTAATCGGTAGATGAGATGCTGTTCCTCGAGCTTGCGTTGATGTTCACTGGAACACTGCAGCAATCCCAGGACAGAGATGAGAGCAGGGGGGAGTTGCAAGCAACCGGAAGCTCAGGGTCCTGCTTGCGGACTGAGCGGAGATGTTCCGCAAAGCGGTCACCCAGTCTGCGCTTGGTCTCCCCAATGTGGAGGAGACCACACTGTGAGCAGCGAATACAGTATACTACATTGAAAGAAGTACAAGTAAATTGCTGCTTCACCTGAAAGGAGTGTTTGGGGCCTGGGATAGTGAGGAGAGAGGAGGTAAATGGGTAGGTATTACACCTCCTGCGATTGCAGGGGAAGGTGCCATGGGGCGGGGACGAGGTGGTGGGGGTAATGGAGGAGTGGACCAGGGTGTCGCGGAGGGAATGATCCCTTCGGAATGCTGACAGGGGAAGGGAGGGGAAGATGCGACTGGTAGTGGCATCACGCTGGAGGTGGCGGAAATGGCGGAGGATGATCCTTTGGATATGGAGGCTGATGGGGTGAAAAGTGAGGACAAGGGGAACCCTGTCACGGTTCTGGGAGGGAGGGGAAGGGGTGAGGGTAGAGGTGCGGGGAATGGGCCGGACGCTGTTGAGGGTTCTGTCAACCACAGTGGGGGGAAATCCTCGGTTGAGGAAAAAGGAGGTCTTATCAGAAGTACCGTCATGGAAGGTAGCATCATCTGAAACCTGGGATCTTTTAGTTTGTGTGTCTCTGTTATATGTTGGCTTGCTCAGCAAACTGTCTGGAATGACACTACTGGCTCGGTGAGCAGGCCAGTGCTCTGGCTAATGGAATGCTGTTCTGCTTTTTAGGGGGTAGGAATTTCAATCCCATTCTTCGTTTAATGCCCAATTTCTGTCAGTTGGTGAGTTTGGATCACTATCGGCCGGAGCCTTCTGCACAGTCCGGTCCGTCTGGTATCAGGGAATTTGTCATAGGAAAAAGGAAATATCTAAGATGATTGCACAGTTGATGGTGTTGAACGTTGACTTGCCTTTGCAACATTCTTCAGGACAGTGTCATCACCAGATGCTTCCCTGTCTGACACAGTTTACATTTTTATCGATTAACTAGCAGCGCTTCTGTAAATATTCCTGTTTTAATGAAGATGCATTCAGGAGCATTAGAATTATGTGTCTCTGTTTCCTAATATTATTACACCTGGGACGTTACTACGCAATGTTTTTGCTGAATTGTCTCTCTCTCTCCCCTCCCTTTGCCCGAAAGACCTGACTCAAGCAGGCATTTATGTAGGTTAAACATGTTTTCTAGCAAACAATTTCTCCTGTGACTCCCTGTGTTAACTTCATTCTTCTCTCGCAGGGTCTGTATTGCATCTCTGTAAACTGCATGGACAATGCAGAGGCACAGTTCACAACAGCACTTCGGGTAGGAGTTTCTACATATTTTCTTAACAAGCTATAATGGTTGTCATCTTGTGGCGGGTCAGGAAGTAGGACCTTGGCTGAAGCTCCTAACTCTGATATCAGCCTTGGCTCAGCAGGTAGCACTCTCGCCTCTGTGTCAGGAGGTTGTGGGTTCAAGTACCATCTCCAGAGATTTGAGGTCCAGGCTGACTCCCAGTGCAGTACTGAGGGAGTGCTGTACTGCTAGAAATACTGTTGTTTGGATGAGACGTTAAACCACGGACCCAACTTCCCTCTCTGTTGGACATAAAAGATCCCATGACACTATTCGAAGAAGATGCAGGGAATTCTCACCGGTGTCTCGGCCAATAATTTATCCCTCTACCAGCATCAATAAAAGCAGATGATCTGGTCAGATATTCACATTGCTGTATGAGGTAGCTTGCTGTGCATGAATTAGCTACCACTTTTCCTACATTACAACAGTGATTACACATCAAAAAGTACTCCATTGCCAAAGCAGTTGGGATGTCCTGAGGCCGTGAAAGGCACTGTATGGGGAGATATTCATGGGTTGCACTAGCACCGAGCACAAGCTCATGAATCTGCCGCTATAATGTTGTAGCCTTTCACTGACCCATTGCTCTATGCCTCTTGCTAGCAAGGTTTACATTTGCAACAAGGTTCAACAAATTTGCCACTCCTGATTAAATTTTAATTGTAACTTCAGCCTTAATCAGCATAACACTCAGTTGACTAATTTGAACTTTTTTTAAAAGCACACATACGGCTGAATTTAGTTCCCCCACAGACCTTGGGGTCTGTGTTGGGGGGGGTTCTGAAAATCGCTCCGGAGGAGGCCTGACCCCGATGCTGTGAGGGCCCAGCCCGATCTTCATGGAGGCAGAGAGGCCTCGTGGCAGCTCCCCTGCTGTTTGGCGACGAGCCCGGCATTTACATATTTAAATAAATTTAAATACCTGGCATAATTGCAAGCCCGCCACCGCCTCCGGTTCCGGTGCAATCTACATGCCACTGGCCTGTCCTCCAATCCCTGTCCAGGGAATTGAGGCACCACACTGGTTGGAAGGGGGGAGCAGGTCATTTTTCCTATGTGGGATGGGTGGGAGCAGCAGTAAAGGTCCCTCATTGGTGGAGGGGATTGTGGGAAGGGGTAAATTTGATAGTCTTTGCATTTTGAGGGGGGAAAGGTCAGTTGGAAAACCTAAGTGTTTTTTGGGGTGGAGAGGGAAAGTAATATTGTGGGTTTAGTGGGTGGGAGGGTGGGGGTGGGATAAGTCCAAAAATAATGGTTTTAATTGTTTATAAAAATGTTTCGTGATTTCTTTAAAAATCCTGGAAGGGTTCCAGGCGTTGGCAGAACGAGATTCCGACCATAGTGTCTAATTTTCAGTTCCGAAGTTCTCAGATACTTGGACTGAGAAATGAAGCTCCTTGAAACCAAACCATACCTGCTACATTATAGCAACTTAATACCGGTTTACAACGCCAAAGTGACGCTCGTGTGTCATTTCTCCATTTTGTATAACATTGTGAAGGCTGTAACAGATCCTCTGAGGGTGGAATGAGGAGGGAGTCCCAGCATCTGATCACCAGACCAATTTTGTTTTTTTAAAAAAGATCTTCCTGTTTTTGCTAAAAAACAGGTTAAACATTTTACATTGTGAAGCGTGTGAGAGATACCTCTGGAATCGTGATAAAAATAGCTGGTAAATTGTATTGCTGATTCAATGGGAAATGGAGGAATCATGGGTTCGGGTTGAATGAGCTGAATGTCTTTTTCTTAGCACCTTTATGAAGTTACAGATCTTTAAGAATTTCCATTTAGGGGCCAAATCATAGTGACCAACCCTTGCTTAAAATCAATCAATCTGTCCTTGACCCGAAGAGTAGGCAATGGGTAGGTGTTCAGAATGCAGCAGTACCCCAATTATAGTACAAAACCACTTACCAACATAACGGAGTTCCCACTTACTCTGCAGGTGGATTCACTCTTAATGGATCTCGCCACATTTGAGATTCCCCGCTTGTGTAGTTAGTTTAAGGATAGGCTTGGGGCTTTGACAGCCAGACTGAAAACCTCTTAAATGGTTGCAGTTATAGTCACCCCTTTTTCTCCAGCAATGTCTAACATGCCTCACATGAAGTTCATATATTGGAGTGGTGCAGCAGCCAAAAGATAAGTACAATGAGGGAAACCATTGACCGTATCCATTCCGAATACTGTTGGTTGGAGCTTTGTGTGCATAAATTGACTGCTGCATTTATTTACAAAAGAACAGTGACTGTACATCAAAAATTAATTCATTGGATGTAAAACAGTTTAAGATGCCCTACCTGTATGATAACACACTATATAAATTCAACTTCTTTTAAACCTGCTCTCATTGTTTCAGCTAACTACACATCAGGAATTATGGGCTTTCATAGTCACAAACCTGGCCAGCGTCTACATTAGGGAGGGCAACAGACATCAGGAGGTAAGAGGGTCAATGTGTATCCTTTTAACTCAAGCTCATGAGCCATGTTTAAGATTTCTAACCTGATTTGGTATCTCCTGCAGTAGAACCGTAGGATGACATAGGCAGGCAGAGCTAGTTTCAGATCAATCCTAGTAATGAGTTACATACCTTGCTGCGTGCCTTGGTTGCGAGACTTAATATTTGTCGTAGCATGGGGCTTTGGGGATATTTGGGCGTGGGGACTGCGGGAGAGCGCAAGTCTACTGAAAGAGTAACTTACAACACCAAAAAAGTAAAATACTGTGGGTGCTGGAAATCAGAAATAAAATCAAAGTGCTGGAAATGTTCAACAGGTCTGGCAGGATCTGTGGAGAGGGAAGCAGGGTTAATATTTCAGGTCGGTGGCCTTTCATCAGAACTGGTAAAACGTTTCCCTTTGCAAGGTTGGGTGAGAAATATTGTACTGTTGCTTTACTTCAGGGTAATTATTCTGCTCACACATGTTTTCTTGTTTGTAATAGTTATACAATCTACTGGAAAGAATAAACCCAGATCATAACTTCCCAGTCAGGTAAGAAAAACATCAGTTGCTCCTGGTACTGTTATACAAGTATATGTGAATCTATTAAAAGAGGGAAGGCATATTTGGTGTAGCCAAGGATGCTATTCTGAGGTGGGAGTTGAAGAGGGAGCTTTACTCTGCACTTAACTGCTGTATTTGACCTGGGGGTGCTTGATGGGGGGACAGTGTCAAGTGAACTTTACTTTGCATCCAACCTTTGTTGTGAATGCCTACATGAAGGATCACTGGAGAAGATTAAGGGGTATGGAGTAGAGGAACAGGAGCCATTCAACCCCTCGAGCCTGTTCTTCTATTCATTTAGATCATGGTTGATCTGCATCTCAGATCCATTTTTCTGCCCTTGCTATATCCCTTGATAACCTCAACTAAGAAAAATTCATCGATCTCATTCTTCAAAGTTTCAATTAACCCCCCCCTCCCCCCCCAGCATCGACAGCTTTTTGGGGGCAAGCACTCCAGATTTCCACTAGCCTTTGTATGGGAAAAATCTTTCCTGATTGCACTCCAGAACGGCCTACCTCTAATTTTAAGATTGTTCCTCCTGTTCTGGATTCCCACTGGGGAAAATAGTTTCTCTTATCTACCCTAACACATTGCTTTGTCATTATAATCAACTTGATTAGATCACCCCTCAGTCGTCTTTACTCAAGGGAATATAATACAATTTCATGCAACCCATCCTTATAATTTATCCCTTTTAAACCCTGTTATTCTGGTTCTGGGGAGATGGTGGCATAGTGTTAACGTCACTGGATTCGTAATCCAGAGGACCAGGCTAATGCCCTCGGGATATAGGTTCAAATGCCACCATGGCAGCTGGTGGAATTTAAATTCAATTAATTAATAATAAAATCTGGAATTGAAAGTTAGTCTCTGTAATGGTAGCATGAAACTAACATCGATTGTCATAAAAACCTATCTGGTTCACTAATGTCCTTTAGGTTAGGAAATCTGCCGGCCTTACCTGGACTGGCCTACGTGTGATTCCAGACTCTCAGCAATGTGGTTGACTCTTAACTGCCCTCTGAAATGGCCTAGCAAACCATTCAGTTGTACCAAACCGCCACAGAAAAGGCAAAAAGGAATAAAACTGACCGGACCACTTGGCATCAACTTAGGCAACAGAAATGACACTGCATACCCAACCCTGCAAAGTCTTCCTGACTAACATCTGGAGGCTTGTACCAAAATTGGGAGATCTATTCCACAGACTAGTCAAGCAACAGCCTGGCGTAGTCATACTCACAGAATCATACCTTCCAGCCAATGTCCTGGGCACCACCATCACCATTCCTGGGTATGCCCTGTCCCAGCAGCAGGACAGACCCAGCAGTGCCACAGTGGGATACAGTCGGGAGGAAGTTCCGCTGCGAGAGCTCAACATTGACTCTGGACCTCATGAAGTCTCATGACATTAGGTCAGACATGGGCAAGGAAACCTCCTACTGATTACATCCTACCACCCTCCCTCAGCTGAAGAATCAGTACTCCTTCATGTTGAATACTGCTTGGAGGAAGCACTGAGGGTGGCAAGAGCACAGAATGTACTCTGGGTGAGGGACTTCAATGTCCATGACCAAGAGTGGCTCAGTAGCACCACTACTGACCGAGCAGGCTGAGTCTTGAAGGACATCGGCCAGACTGGGCCTGCAGCAGGTGGTGAGGGAACCAACAAGAGGGAATAACCTACTAGACCTTGTCCTCACCAATCTACCTGTCGCAGATGCATCTGTCCATGACAGTCTTCACATTGAGGATATCCTCCATTGTGTTGTGTTGCACTACCACCATGCTAAATGGGATAGATTCAGAACAGATCTAGCAACTCAAAACTGGGCATCCACGAGGCGCCATGGCCATCATAGGTATTAGAATTGTATTCAACCACAATCTGCAACCTCATGGACTGTCATATCCCTCACTCTACCATTACCATCAAGCCAAGAGATCAACCCTGGTTCAATGAAGACTGCAGGAGGGAATGCCAGGAGCAGCGCCAGGCATACCTAAAAATGAGGTGTCAGCCTGGTGAAGCTACAACACAGGACTGCTTACTTGCTGCTTCTGCTGTTTGGCATGCAATAGACAGAGCTAAGCAATCCCACAACCAATGGATCATATTAAAGCACTGCAGTCCTGCCACATCCAGTTGTGAATGGTGGTGCACAATTAAACAACCAGCAGGAGGAGGAGGCGCCACACACATCCCCAACCTCAATGATGGGGGAGCCCAGCACATTAGTGCAAAAGGTAAGGCTGAAGCATTTGCAACAATCTTCAGCCAGAAGTGCCAAGTGGATGATGCATCTCTGCCGCCTCCTGAGGTCCCCAGCATCACAGATACCAATCTTCAGCCAATTCGATTCACTCCACATGATATCAATGAACGACTGATGGCACTGGATATTGCAAAGGCTGTGGGCCCTGATAACATTGCAGCTGTAGTAGTGAAGACTCATGCTCCAGAGCTAGTCGTGCCCCTATCCAATTTGTTCCGGTACAGCTGCAACACTGGCATCTACCTGACAATATGGAAAATTTCCCAAGTATGCCCTATACACAAAAAGCAGGACAAATCCAATCCAGCCAGTTACTGCCCCATCAGCCTCCTCTCGATCATCAGCAAAGTGATGGAAGGTGTCGTCGACAGTGCTATCAAGCAGCACTTTCACAGCAATAGCCTGCTCACTGATGCTCAGTTTGGGTTCAGCCAGGGCCACTCCTAACATCATTATATGGACAAGAGAGCTGAACTTGAGAGGGGAGATGAGAGTAAGTGTCCTTGAATATCAAGGCAGCATTTGACTCAGTATGGCATCAAGGAGCCCTGGTAAAATTGAAGTCAGAGTTGGGGGAAAACTCTACACTGTTTGGAGTAATACCTAGCATAAAGGTAGCATAAAGGAAGATGGTTGTAGTTATTGGAGGCCAATCATCCTCAGGGCAGTGTCCTAGGCCCAACTATCTTCAGCTGCTTCATGAGTGACCTTTCCTCCAACATAACTTCAGAAGTGGGGATGTTCGCTGATGATTGCACAATGTACCATTCACAACTCCTCAGATACTGTCCATATGCAGCGAGACCTAGACAACATTCAGGCTTGGACTCATAAATGGCAAGTAACATTCACGCCACAAAAGTTCCAGGCAATCATGATCTCCAATACGAGAGAATCTAACCATCTCCCCTTGACATTCAATGGCACGACCAGCACTGAATCCCCCCACTATCAACATCCTGGGGGTTGCCATTGACCAGAAACTGAACTGGACCAGCTATGTAAATACTATGGCTACAACAGCAGGTCAGAGACTGGGAATTCAGAGTCAAGTATCTCATCTCCTGACTCACAAAGCCTGTCCGCCATCGACAAGGCACAAGTCAGGAGTGTGATGGAATACTCTCCACTTGCCTGGATGAATGCAGCTCCAACAACACTCAAGAAGTTCGACTCCATCCAGGACAAAGCAGCCCGCCTAATCGGCACCCCATCCACCAACTTAAGCATTCACTCCCTCCACCACCGGCATACAGTGGCAGCAGTGTGTACCATCGACAGCACCTTCCTAAACCCGCGACCTCTTCCACCTTGAAGGACAAGGCCAGCAGACGCATGGGAACACCACCACCTGCAAGTTCCCCTCCAAGCCACACACCATCCTGGCTTAAAATTATATCGTCGTTCTTTCACAGTCGCTGCATCAAAATCCCGGAACTCCCTTCCTAACAGCACTGTGGGAGTATCCACACCAGGTGGACTGCAGCAGTTCAAGAAGGCGGCTCACCACAACCTTCTTGAGGGCAGTTAGGAATAGGCAACAAATGCATACCTTGCCAGTGATGCCCGCATCCCATAAAAGAATAAAAGAGAGAATTGGGGGACAATAGGAACCGGATTAAATATTGGTTAGAGTAGGAGTTAAAGGCAGTTTTTTGGACTGGTTGGAAGTGAGTAGTGGTGTTTCACAGGGTTGAGTTCGGAGGTCCTGCCTGTTCACTGTTCATTTATGATTTGGATATAGGGCTAGAGGGAGTAATAATAGACTTTGCAGATGGTAAAATAGGAGGTGCAGTATGATTTAATTCTTCAGAAAATCAAGGAAAGCTGCAGAGGAATTGTGATAACATGGGAATGTGGTCTAAAATGTAGACATTGAATTCCATGTTGGTATGTATGAGGTGATGCACTTTGGTTTTAGAAAAACACAGCAATGATTGCCCACAGTGCCTGCAGACTGGCATGCCATCTTGCACTTGCGATGCAGTCTGCATTGTGCTGTTTTCTCTTTATCCCTCCTGTGTTGAAGGGGTTGACTCTTGTTGGGGTACAGTTCCACACAACCTGCACTACCTCGCCCAAGGGATATGGAGAGAATAGGCAGTGAGTGTCAGCCAAATTCTTGACTGTAGGAGGGCCTCAGAGCAGCACCTGATCCTCACCCAGTGTTCGTACGCATGTACATGCTTTCCAGCTTTAGGCTACTGTATAGTGATTTGTGTCCCCTTGCTGATTGTGCTCACTTTTCATATTGGTGTGGTGTGTGTGCGCACAGAGCAACCGACGGCCAGCCAGCAAGCACCTGCCAGTTGACAGTACTTGGAATGTGTACCAGATCTCACCCCACAACCTCCTGCTGACGTGCGCACGTGACTTCCTGTGGTCTGGCACTGCAGTGGAGCTGCTGTCGTCTCCATGGAGATGCGGCATCAATCAGTGACAAATAAGTAGTGTGTTTCTGTTTTGTGAATGTAATTCAGTAATTCAAGAGCGCGCTTGAAATTGGAAGATGTCCTTCCTGAATTGTGACGTGTTTAAAACGCTCCACATTTGTGTGTGTGTTTCTCCCGGAAGGGGGCAGAGAATATTTTTTGACTGTTTTTATTTTCCCATTCGTTGTACACTGTCGTTATGTTAGTGCCTGAAGTAACGACCTGTATCCTGCTTCTGTCTTTCAGTTCTCACTGTCTCCGAGCAGCTGCATTCTACATCCGGGGCCTCCTGTCCTTCTTTCAAGGAAGGTACAATGAAGCAAAGTGAGTGTTTGTTTGGCTTTCCGCAGCAGCAGCCTGACTGCTTTGGTTGGTCGGGGGAATATCTCCATGAATCGAGACGCTGCTTCTATTTTCCATAGAAATACTTTTCACTCCAATTCCTGGATGCAGTGCAGAGTCTGATTTCTATCCTCCTACTCCCTTATGGAAACAAACCTATTAGCTCAGTAAATATGAAACTTCAAGGTCTTGTACTCATTAATGCTTGCTTTTTAAAATATATTTTAAAGATTTGTGAATGCCCAATTATTCTAGTTCCCAAAATGTTGCCTTTTGCTGGAGTTTGGTTCCACAGTCCCTCGCCGTCCTCTGCTACCCACGCCCATAACTGCCCCAGGTCTGATCAGGTTTACTCAGGCAATCATGGGATACTGGCTTCAGTCAATGCTCCTGGGTTAGAAAGCAGGCTGATGCTGGGGAGGGATTGGGAGGTGAGGTCTTCACTCAGCTACTCCAGTTAAGACAGTGGACACATTTGTTGTCGATTTTAAAATTCTCATCCTTGTTTTCAAATTCCTCTACGGCCTCGGCCCTCTCTATCTCTGTAACCTTCTGCAGCCCCACAACCCGGCGTGATCTCTGCTCCTTTAATACTGGCCTGTTGTGCATCCCTGATTTTAATCACTCCAGCATTGGCGGCCAGGCCTTCAGCTGCTGAGGCCTTAAGCTCTGGAATTCCCTCCAAAATCCTCTCTATCTGTCTCCCCTCCTTTCAGGCGCTCCTTAAAACCTACCTCTTTGACCAAGCTTTTGGTCACCTGTCCTAGCATCTCCTTATGTGGCTCGGTGTCAAAATCACTTGACAAACTGACGATAGTTTGCTTTTAATGTAGTAAAATGTCCCAAGGAGCATTGTAAAACAAAATTTGACACTGAGCCACATAAGGAGATGCTAGGACAGGTGACCAAAAGCTTGGTCAAAGAGGTAGGTTTTAAGGAGCGCCTGAAAGGAGGGGAGACAGATAGAGAGGATTTTGGAGGGAATTCCAGAGCTTAAGGCCTCAGCAGCTGAAGGCCTGGCCGCCAATGCTGGAGTGATTAAAATCAGGGATGCACAACAGGCCAGTATTAAAGGAGCAGAGATCACGCCGGGTTGTGGGGCTGCAGAAGGTTACAGAGATAGAGAGGGCCGAGGCCGTAGAGGAATTTGAAAACAAGGATGAGAATTTTAAAATCGACAACAAATGTGTCCACTGTCTTAACTGGAGTAGCTGAGTGAAGACCTCACCTCTCAATCCCTCCCCAGCATCAGCCTGCTCTCTAACCCAGGAGCATTGACTGAAGCCAGTATCCCATGATTGCCTGAGTAATCCTGATCAGACCTGGGGCATATCTGGTCTGTGGTGTGGCAGCATGCTGGCACAGCAGGAAGGAAATTTAAAACTAGGGAAAGAAAGCCAACCAAAGTTCAGACACCTCGGGTATTTGCTTACACGCTACAAATCTGTGAACTGAAAAATATATTAATGGTATGATTAAAAGCAGTACATTAATGTGCATGTTAATTTATTGCCATGGAGCATCTTACAGTATTAAAAATCTTGCATAGAGCAGGCATTTGCTATTATAATGCTTTTGTGTCAACATTTCCTGTTAAATTCTGTCATGTCATAATGTTATGTAGGAACAGGAGGAGGCCGTTCAGCCCTTCAAACCTGCTCTGCCATTCAGTTAGATCATGGCTGATCTGCAGCTCAGCTCCATTTACAGGCTCTGGCCACCATTTGGCTCTGTGAAGTGAGTCTGGCTATTGCAATTGCATCACTGTTTAAAAAAAAAACTTATGTTCATCAGCCCACCTTGTGAAACACCATGGGCAGCTTATTAGTGTTTAAACTTGTCAATCCAATTTGATAGAAAGTGTTTGTGTGTGTGTCAGCGCGCAAACTGAGATATTGTGATTAATGCAAGTGGTTCATTGCAGCATGAAAACTAGAAAGATCTCAAATTTCCTGTCACTGCCTGTAGCACAGCTTGCTGCCCAGGTTTTCCATTATAAAGTCCCAGATGTCCATGTCTCGTGCAGACCAGCAATAGGTGGGGTGGGGAGTGTGAGTGCACAATCAGGGGAGAGAGGAGGGAAATGCTTATAAAATTCTAAGAGGACTTCTCAAGCTGTTTCTCCTGGCTGGAGGGTATAAAATTCAGAGTCGTGGTTTCAGGATAAGAGGTCGACCATTTAGGCCTGAGATGAGGAGATATTTCGTAACTTAGAGGGTTGTGAATCTTCGGAATTCTCTATCTCAGAGGGCTGTGGATGCTCAGTCGTTGAGCATGTTAAAGACTGAGATCAGTAGATTTTTGGACACGAGGGGAATTGAGTGATATGGAGCTAGGGCAGGAAAGTGGAGTTGAGGCAAAAGATCAGTCATGATCTAAAAACAAGAAATGCTGGAACCACTCAACTGTTCCGAAGAAGGGTCACTGACCCAAAACGTTAACTCTGCTTCTCTTTCCACAGATGCTACCAGACCTGCTGAGTGGTTCCAGCATTTCTTGTTTTTATTTCAGATTTCCAGCATCCACAGTATTTTGCTTTTATATCAGTCATAATCTTGTTGAATGACAGAGCAGGCTTGTGGGGCCGTACAGCCTACTCCTATTTCTTATGTTCTTAAGGCTGGCTTAAAGTAGGAGGGACAGAGAGATGGTTATAGACACAGAATAGTGCCAGAAAAGTGACTTGGCTTAAAAGAATCTGTTCCCTGCAGTTTTTGCCACAATGGACCACTTCTCTAAGTGATGGCTGACTAAGTGTTCTTTGCTTTCCAGGCGATTTCTACGAGAGACTCTGAAAATGTCAAACGCAGAGGATTTGAATCGATTAACAGCCTGTTCCTTGGTGTTACTGGGTCACATATTCTACGCTCTAGGAAACCACAGAGTGAGTTCAGTCCTGCTACCGAGAAACATCATTAAGTGCTGTCGGGTGTTTATTGGGTTGATGAGCTTAGTTGCAAAACTTGTATGCTTTGATCCTGATGTGGGTGAGGGGACCTGCTGAGGAAGTGACGGCCGTAGTGTATCCTCAGTCTTGTGTTACATCAGCTTAGATCAACATACTCTGCCCAAGCAGGAGCTCTTCCTGCCATGTATGGCTCCATGCCGGGTCATACATTTATTGTCTGAGCCATCTGGGCCTTGATAAATTTTGGCTTCATATCTACAAAGCAGTTACAGTTTTGGTGGATGCTGTTTATTGTCAAAGTTGACCCAGGGCTGCAGAGTCCAAGTCCCCTCTCGTACAGAATCCCTCACACAGAAGTTCTACCTCTGTCCATTTTCCCCTTCTCACCACGCTACTGTCGCCCACACACCTCGCCGCACCCCCCCCCCAAAATAAGATGTCTCTTGCCTCTGAATCAGAAGGTTGTGGATTCAAGTCCCACTTCAGAGACTTAGGCACAAACTCCAGGCTAGCACTCCCAGTGTAGTACTGCACGGTTGGAAGTGATGGCTTTCAGATGAGCCATTAAATCGAGGCCAATGCTGTCCCCTCAAGTGAATGTAAAAGATCCTATGGCACTATTTCAAAGAGCAGGGGAATTTTCCCCGGTCTCCTGACCAATATTTATTCCTCAATCAGCATCACAAAAACAGATTATCCAGTCTTATTCATATTGCTGTTTGTGGGACCTTGCTGTGTGCACATTGCTGAAGTGTCTTCCACATTGAAACGATTACTAAACTTCAAAAGACCTTCATTGGCTGTAAAGGAATTGGGATGCCCTGAAGTTGTGAAATGTGCTATAGAAATGCACGTTTGTTCTTTTCTTCAAAATATATGTGGTATATGTCTCTTCTTCTGGGACAGGGAGACTTCCGCACCTGATTATGCCCATAATTTATTTTATTTTATTTATTTAGAGATACAGCACTGAAACAGGCCCTTCGGCCCACTGAGTCTGTGCAGACCAACTACCATCCATTTATACTAACCCTACAGTAATCCCATATTCCCCACCACCTACCTACACTAGGGGCAATTTACAATGGCCAATTTACCTATCAACCTGCAAGTCTTTGGCTGTGGGAGGAAACCGGAGCACCCGGCGAAAATCCACGCGGTCACAGGGAGAACTTGCAAACTCCGCACATGCAGTACCCAGAATCGAACCCAGGTCCCTGGAGCTGTGAGGCTGCGGTGCTAACTACTGCGCTGCCCACAGCAGTGACAGATTTGACAAACTAACAATGTTAAAAGGAATCATTGTGATAAACTTGTATTGAGTTTTACAAAGGTTCTTTCTTGTGTTTCATTCTGCAGGAGAGTAATAACATGGTGGTACCAGCCATGCAGCTGGCCAGCAAGATTCCAGACATGTCAGTCCAGCTGTGGTCTTCAGCGTTGCTACGGGGTAGGTTGGGGAAGAAGTCAGCTCATGGGTGGTGTCGTATCTTGGATAGAGGAGGCATGTGGTTGGAGGGCAGAATTTTTTCTTTTTTTTTTCTTTCATGGAATTTGTGCGTCACTGGCAAAGCCAGCATTTGTCGCCCGTCCCTCATTGTCCTTGACTACTGAGTGGCTTGCTCAGCTATTTGAGAGGGCAGTTATGAGTCAACCACATTGCTGTGGGTCTGCAGTTACATGTAGGCCAGACCAGCTAAGGATGGCAGATTTCCTTCCCTAAAGGCCATTAGTGAACCAGATGGGTTTTTACAACAATCAATGAAAGTTTCATGGCACCATTACTGAGACTAGCTTTTCAATATTCTAGATTTTTATTAATTAATTTAATTTATTAATCAAGTAAATTGGGCCTCTGGATTACTAGTTCAGTGACATTACCACTACGTCACCACCTCTCCCAAATTCCATATTCGTAGAATATGATATACAGTCAGCAGGTGGGGTGACTAAATGTGTTACCACAGAGTCCAAGTTGGTGGATGAATTCTTACAAATTTTCTCTTCCTGGTACTTTGTCCTTCCTTCTGTGCTTAACTTGGCTGCTGCGGGTATAGCAATTGTGATAAAATTAGACAGAAGTGACATTCTTCACTGTGCCAGATGTCATGAGATTTTGTGGTGTATTTATCTCTTTCTTTGGCTGCATGGGGGAGCTAGACTCATTTTTTATCTTTTGTTGTTTCCCTCTTATGCCCCTCCCCTCCCCTGCCCCCCATCCCCCCACCACCTCCTGATGGCATTCACTCCTGACTAGAGTGAAGTTCCACAGCATCAGGTACTCTTCTATACCAGGCCCAGGAGGCCATTCTTCATGTGTAAACTGAAGCTGTTCACCCATGCATGGCTTCACAACTGAGACAGATCTCGTCTTCCTGATGCCCACTTGCCTGGACTCACTAGGTGAAGGGCCTATTTACCTTAGCAGCGAGGTCAGTGACTAGGGGGCATAGGGGAGATGAGGAAAAGCTTTTTCACCCAGAGGATGGTGGAACTCGCTGTCTGAAAGGGTAGTTGAGGCAGAAACCCTCAACTCATTTAAAAGGAGTCTGGATATGCTCCTCAACTGCCGTAATCTGCAAAGCCACAGACCAAATGCTGGAAACTGGGATTAGAATGGATGAAACGTTTTTCGGCCAGCACAGACACGATGGGCCAAGTGGCCTCTTTCTGTGCCATAAACATTCTATGATTCTAGGGAAGAATCTGTTGGAATTCATCCACCAACGAGACTCCCTCATCAACACCCTGGCTGATATTCTTTATCCCTCCAGCCCAGGGGAGCTTAGGCTACGTTATGTGCCCCAGCCGAGATCATCCTTCTCAACAATCTGCAATCATCGTGTGCTTACCTGTTAATTGGTATTGAGTGTATTGACTGTGGAATGTTGCACGACGTTGCTGCAGCACCTGCTGTACAATCTCATGTTGCAGTTTGCGATGTCGTGTCCGAGTTCAGCCAGAGAATCTTCTAGCTTTAGGATTTGTTTAGATTCCAGTCTCATACACTGCTGGCAGAGACCGAAGTCTTTTCTGCCTGGTTGTCAGAATCGAAAGGATTGATGCTCTGTTTCTTTTGTGCACCTCTGAGGGAGTGACAGAGAGAGGTGTTTGTTAAAGCCTGGCTACCCGACCCAAAACCGACCGTACCTGACTACGTATGTCGGGTTCGGGTCGGGTTTGTGTACTCTGTCCAGCATTCGGGGTCGGGTCGGGCTGAACAATACTGTTTTGTATTGTTTTCTTTCTAATGTATGATTTTTTTTTTAATGTTTCAATAATATGTTTCATATTGCCGGATCGGGTTGGACATGAGAAAAAATTAAAGGACTCTGGTTCGAGTTGGCTGTTGTCGGGTCGGGTCCAGGTCGAGTTTTAATTTTATACCCGAGCTGAGCTTTAGTGTTTGTGGAGGCCTGGGAGCATATTGGGTACAAAACGCACATTACATTTTGACAGAATTTTTTTCTCTGAAGAGATTTACTCCATATAAATTGTCCTGCTCCCCAACAGGCAAGTGTGAAAGCCACTATATAGAATGTGTGTGTGTAGACGTCCGGTGAATGCAGGGTTGTGTTTGGCTCTAATGCTGCCTCCCCGCCCCCCCCCCCCCCCCCAGCCAAACAGCCTGCTGATTCTCGCTGTGTTGATGCATGGATAAAGAATGCTCATATAAGGGTCACTGACCTGAAACGTTAACTCTGCTTCTCTTTCCACAGATGCTGCCAGACCTGCTGAGTGGTTCCAGTATTTCTTGTTTTTATTTCAGATTTCCAGCATCTGCAGTACTTTGCTTTTGTTAAAGAATGCTCATAGGTGTGCTACTGGAACTGTACCCCAAAAAAAGTCAGCTCTTCAGTAGAGGAGGGGGGAAAATAGTGGGGATTTTTTTTGTGCAATCAGTTCCTGCAGCCCCTTCTGAATTTTTAATGTTCACCTCACAAACTGTTGCAGTACTCCAGCCTGCCTCATGGTGTCAGTAATAAGCTACAGTTCACAGCTGTGCCACCGGCTAGTGCATAGCAGTAATTCAAAAACATTAGGAATTATAAACAGCACAACTACTTACATTTATATAGGGCCTTTAACATAATGTCCCAAGGCATGTCATAGGAGCAAAATTTGCCATCGAGCCACATAAAGAGATATTATGGCAGGTGACCAAAAGCTTGCTCAAAGAGTTTTAAGGAGCATGTTAAAGAAGGAAAGAGAGGCAGAAAGGTTTAGGGAGGGAATTCCAGAACTTAGAGCTTAGGCAGCTGAAGGCACTGCCACCAATGGTGGAGCAATTAAGATCGGACCAATTAAAAGAAAGGACAAAATGCTAAAGATGCTGGAAATCTGAAATAAAAATGGAAAATGCTGGAAATACTCAGTATGCCAGGCTGCATCTCTGGAGAGAGAAACCGTTATTGTTTCAGGAATTATAAAGCATGTGGTTGCTGCATTGAGTTGTTGGGTTTAACTATATTCAAGGTTAAACCAGTACATAACACTGTGGGCTGAATTTAACCAGCCCCTTGACGCCATGAGTCATGGCGTGAGGGCCGGTAAAATGCTGCAGGGGAAGGCCCGCCTCAACCTGCGACATCGAGAAGGGCCTGCCGCATATTACTGGCGGAGGCGGGACCTCGGTGCAGCCCCCCCCCCCACTGCCAAGCGGCGGGCCCTTAATCTCCATACTAAAATGAGGCCTAATGAAATTCAAATTAACCTACCTGCAGGTGGCGGCCGTCCCACTCCGATATTACGGCCGCCATTTGTGCTCCGCGCGCCTTCGGAACTCCACACGGAGTTCCGAGCGAGAACCTGGTGGTGAGGGGGGAGCAATAGAATTTTCAGGGCGAGGTGGGGGGGGGGGGGGGGGTGCAGGAGCGGGGAAATCAATTTTAATTGGATGTGGGGATGGTGGGAAGGGGTTGAGGGTCATAGGGAACTAATTTCGCCGGGGGGGTGGGGGGTAGAATTCTGGATACTAAAAAGTTTATTATAGGGAGAGAGGGCAGTTAATATATAAATTTACCCATGGGGGAGGGGTGATGGGATTTAAAGTTGAAATTTAAATTTATTTTCATTTCCCAGAGATCGGAACCTTTAAATTTTAAAATGTTACTGAAGGGCTTGAAGCCGTTTAAAAATGGCGCCAGACGCTATTGCTAGGGACGCGGCGGTTGTCCCCTTACATCATCGAGGGCGATCGCGGGGGCTCCTCGGCAGCCGCTGAATGTGTGCATCGCACTGAGTTTAAAAGGTGCCCAAATAAAATACAGTCCTGTGTAATGTTTAAAAACTAGTTGAAGTGCAACAAAGATGCAGCTGCATGGTTCAGATATTATCTTAGATTAAGATATACTCGTCTTTGAAGCACAAGTGTCAAATTATTCTAAATCTCTTCATTGGAGAGCATTCTCAGATTGTTCTGGGAAATTAGTGGCTGGTGTTAAAATCGAAGGATGGGCACTGGCTAGAGGGAGAAAGCACCATTACACACTTCATGCCACCAGACAAATGAGCAAGCACTGGAACCCTGACAGATTCTGTTTTTCATATTATCCAACCTAGATGTGCTAGGCCAGTTGTGACCTGCTGACACAGACACACACACACTGCATCATCTCGCTTAAAATTTATGAACTGGGCACAGATTGGCCATCAAACTTGCAGTCTGCTCTGCTAAGCTTTACTGTGACAGGTTGTGCCTTAATCTACCGGGCCTGCAGAGGGAGCTTCATGTCAGCAGCTGTGGTTCAGTGGTTAGCACTCACCTCTGAATCATAAGGTTGGGGGTTCGATCTTCAGAGACTTGAGTCCATAATGCAGGCTGACAGTCCAGTACTGAGGGCATACTGCACTATCAAAATTGCCATCTTTCGGATGAGACATTAAACCGAAAACCCCATCTTCTCTCCCAGGTGGTTGTACATGATCCCATAGCACTATCTCAAAGCAAGACAGGGAATTCTGGAGTCCTGATCAATATTGATCCCTCAACTACCATCACTGAAAACAGATTATCTTGTCATCACAGTGCAGTTTGTGGAACCTTGCTGAGTACAAATTAACTTCTTTGTTTCCTACAGTACAACAGTGATTACACTTCAAAAAGTACTTCATTCGCTGTAAAGTGCTTTGGGACATCCTGAGGTTGTAAAAGGGGCTATAGAAATGCCTCTGTAATGCCTCTTCAGTCATGGCTGTACCTAAGGCAGGCTCGATTCCAGTTTGTTCCATTAGGTGTCACATTTTCATTGTACTGTGTCTTGGGTTACATTCGTCTTGGTTAGCTGACTGACGGACTGAACTGCGCTGTCTGACTCTGGGGTGCAGGTGTTACTGGGAATATCTTCAGCTCACTGCAAAACCCATAGGCTATCAATGTAGTAGCTGTTTGTACAAGATAATTGTTGCTGCTTTAAAAGAAAATTTAAACTATTCCACAAAAATAATCTTGATTTGGTGAAACAGAAATTGTAAATTCTTTGCTAAAATTTGTTACGCTTGTTTGAATGGGAACAAAAATATCAATGAAGGGAATCCAATGGAAATCTAAAGTTTGAAGAGAGATTGAGAGCTTCAATTCCACTTCAGTACATCTCATCTAGTGACATTTCCTACATGAACTGCTATGCCTGTGCTGGGACGAGGGAGCAGTACCCCAGGACATGCGCGATGCCAATATCATCACCCTCTATAAAAACAAAGGTGACCGCGGTGACTGCAACAACTACCGTGGAATCTCCCTGCTCAGCATAGTGGGGAAAGTCTTTGCTCGAGTCGCTCTGAACAGGCTCCAGAAGCTGGCCGAGCGAGTCTACCCTGAGGCACAGTGTGGCTTTCATGCAGAGAGATCGACCATTGACATGCTGTTCTCCCTTCGTCAGATACAGGAGAAATGCCGTGAACAACAGATGCCCCTCTACATTGCTTTCATTGATCTCACCAAAGCTTTTGACCTCGTCAGCAGACGTGGTCTCTTCAGACTACTAGAAAAGATCGGATGTCCACCAAAGCTACTAAGTATCATCACCTCATTCCATGACAATATGAAAGGCACAATTCAACATGGTGGCTCCTCATCAGAGCCCTTTCCTATCCTGAGTGGTGTGAAACAGGGCTGTGTTCTCGCACCCACACTTTTTGGGATTTTCTTCTCCCTGCTGCTTTCGCATGCGTTCAAATCCTCTGAAGAAGGAATTTTCCTCCACACAAGATCAGGGGGCAGGTTGTTCAACCTTGCCCGTCTAAGAGCGAAGTCCAAAGTACGGAAAGTCCTCATCAGGGAACTCCTCTTTGCTGACGATGCTGCTTTAACATCTCACACTGAAGAGTGCCTGCAGAGTCTCATCGACAGGTTTGCGGCTGCCTGCAATGAATTTGGCCTAACCATCAGCCTCAAGAAAACGAACATCATGGGGCAGGACGTCAGAAATGCTCCATCCATCAATATTGGCGACCACGCTCTGGAAGTGGTTCAAGAGTTCACCTACCTAGGCTCAACTATCACCAGTAACCTGTCTCTAGATGCAGAAATCAACAAGCGCATGGGTAAGGCTTCCACTGCTATGTCCAGACTGGCCAAGAGAGTGTGGGAAAATGGCGCACTGACACGGAACACAAAAGTCCGAGTGTATCAGGCCTGTGTCCTCAGTACCTTGCTCTATGGCAGCGAGGCCTGGCCAGCCAAGAGCGACGTCTCAATTCATTCCATCTTCGCTGCCTTCGGAGAATACTTGGCATCAGGTGGCAGGACTATATCTCCAACACAGAAGTCCTTGAAGCGGCCAACACCCCCAGCTTATACACACTACTGAGTCAGCGGTGCTTGAGATGGCTTGGCCATGTGAGCCGCATGGAAGATGGCAGGATCCCCAAAGACACATAGTACAGCGAGATCGCCACTGGTATCAGACCCACCGGCCGTCCATGTCTCCGCTATAAAGACGTCTGCAAACGCGACATGAAATCGTGTGACATTGAGCACAAGTCGTGGGAGTCAGTTGCCAGCATTCGCCAGAGCTGGCGGGCAGCCATAAAGACAGGGCTAAATTGTGGCGAGTCGAAGAGACTTAGTAGTTGGCAGGAAAAAAGACAGAGGCGCAAGGGGAGAGCCAACTGTGCAACAGCCCCGACAAACAAATTTCTCTGCAGCACCTGTGGAAGAGCCTGTCACTCCAGAATTGGCCTTTATAGCCACTCCAGGCGCTGCTTCACAAACCACTGACCACCTCCAGGCGTGTATCCATTGTCTCTCGAGATAAGGAGGCCCAAAAGAAAGAACATCTCATCTAGTGACATTTCCTACTCCTGTACTGTCACTAACAACTAAAGCTCTATCTTTAACTTCCACGTTCACCTGACTCTAGTTTTATTTTTCTTTAATGGGATGTGGGCTTTACTGGCAAGACCAGCATTTGTTACCCATCCCTAACTGCCCTTGACAACTGAGTGGCTTGCTAGGCCATTTCAGAGGGTAGTTGAGAGACAATCACATTGCTGCAGGTCTGGAGTCTCATGTAGGCCAGACCAGGTAAGAACAGCAGATTTCCTTCCCTAAAGAACATATCCCTGCTCTATACCTTGCACTGCTGCTGTGCCTGACAGACACTTCATCCTGGATAAGCCAGAACTTTCACCTCCACTTTCCTTCTAACTCCACACTCCTGTCCCCTTTTGTTCTTCCTGACCTCTGTTAGCTCCCATCCCATCTTCCTCCTATGTATCGATTTTTAAGATTTTAGTGTTCATTCCAATCTCTCTCTGCCTTTCAGTGTAATCCTACTAATGTACTTTAACCCTAAACTCCAGCAGCACCCTTCCCTATACTGACTCTGGTCTACTGTGCCCCGTCATGTGTGCATACAGACTCTGGATGTCACTCAACAGCAGCAATTTGCATTTATATAGTGCCTTTATCACCTTAAGACACCCCAAGGCTTTTCACAGGAGTGTAATCAAACAAAATTTCACACTGAATCACATGGATATTAAGATAGGTGACAAAAGCTTGGTCAAAGAGTTAAGTTTTAAGGAGCATCTTAAAGGAGGAGAGGTAGAGAGGCAAAGAGATTTTGGGAGGGAATTCCAGAGTTTAGGAGCATAGACAGCTGAAGGCTGGAGCTCTCCTTTAAACCCCTCCACTTACCACTTCACTCCCTGATTTTAAAACCTAATTCTTTGACCACGCCTCAATAAAAGAAGAGAGGGAGTGTCAGCTTAGCTTACTTAATAGCACTTTTACCTTTGAGTCCAAAGGTTGTGGGTTCAAGCCCCATTCCAAAACTTGAGGTCATATCTTAGGATGACATGCCGGTGCAATACTGAGAGGGTGTTGTACTTTTCAAGTTACTATCCTTTGGATCAATTTTTAACTCAAGGTCCTGGCACTGGATGTACATCTCAAAGCACAGAAGGTGGCCATTCGGCTCTTCATGCCTGTGCCAGCTCTTTGAAAGCATTATCCCACTCCCCCTGCACTTTGCTCATAGCCCTGCAATTTTTTTTTTCTTTTCAGGTATATATCCAATTCACTTTTGAAAGTTACCATCAAATATCCTTCCATCGCCCTTTCAGGCAGCACATTTTAAATTATAACTCACAGTTCAAAAATTCTCCTCCTCATCCTGCTGGTTCTTTTGATGATCACCTTAAATCTGTGTCCTCTGGTCAGAGTTTCCCCTTGGCTAAACAGCTACTTAAGCATTTTGAACTCCTCTATTAACTATTAAAAATGCCTTCTGTAACTTCTCCTTTGCTGCCTACTCAGGGCCACCACCCCCCCCCCCCCCCCCCCCCCCCGCCCGAATCCCTGTAAAGTGCTGCAGGATGTTGTGAGAAAGGTGCCTCTTTCAGAGAGCCAGTGCAGACATGATGGGCCGAATGGCCTCCTTCTGCACTGTAATGATGCTGTGATTGTAAATTAATATGTTTCTTTAATTTAATACACAAATAATATGTGACACAGCAGCTCTTTTGTCTAAGCAACACTGTTGTGTAGCTATGCTTTTTCTTAAGTCTTTTTTTCCTCCTCTTAGATCTGAACAAAGCATGTGGGAACACCATAGAGGCTCACGAAGCAGCTCAGATGCACCAGAATTTTTCTCAACAGCTTCTCAATGACCACATAGAAGCCTGCAGCCTTCCTGAACATAACCTGATCAATGTAAGTACATTCATCCAAAACACAATCTGATCAATGTGTAAATACAGCCATTCCCAGCACATTCTCTTTGAACAACCTCTGGGAGTGTTTAACATACACCCGAGCAAACAGACATTTTGATGGTTCTTGCCTGTGCTTCCTCTGGTCCAGTTCGCCATTTTAGCACAAACCATAGGGTGAGCCTTGACTCAGTGCCACACAACAGGATGTAGCTACCAACATTTAATCCTGCTGGTGTGTACAGGTCTGTCGCTGTATAACACTGGAGTACAGTACTGATGGATATAGGTCTGCCACTGAATAACAGTGAAGTGTAGTACTGGTGGGTACACATATTTTAGTTTTTCTTTAGAGATACAGCACTGAAACAGGCCCTTCGGCCCACCGAGTCTGTGCCGACCATCAACCACCCATTTTTATACGAACCCTACACTAATCCCATATTCCTACCACATCCCCACCTGTCTCTATATTTCCCTACCACCTACCTATACTAGGGGCAATTTATAATGGCCAATTTACCTACCAACTTGCAAGTCTTTTGGCTTGTGGGAGGAAACCGGAGCACCCGGAGAAAACCCACGCAGACACAAGGAGAACTTGCAAACTCCACACAGGCAGTACCCAGAATTGAACCCCGGGTCGCTGGAGCTGTGAGGCTGCGGTGCTAACCACTGCGCCACTGTGCCGCCAGCTTTCTTGGAAAATCTGGCCCATACCCCTGGTTAGTTTCCATTTTAACAGATTTAACTATAAAGGGTGGGGACAGGTCTGTCGCTTTATAACACTGGGGTACAATACTGGTGGGTACAGGTCTGTCACTGTATAACCCTGGAGTGCAGTACTGGTGGAGACTGGTCTGTCACTGTATAACACGGGTAAAGTACTGGTGGGGACAGGTCTGTCACTGTATAACACTGGGGTACAATACTGGTGGGTACAGGTCTGTCACTGTATAACCCTGGGGTATAGTACTGGTGGGGACAGGTCTGTCACTATATAACACTGGAGTGCAGTACTGGTGGAGACTGGTCTGTCACTGTATAACACTGGGGTACAATACTGGTGGGTACAGGTCTGTCACTGTATAACCCTGGGGTATAGTACTGGTGGGGACAGGTCTGTCACTATATAACACTGGAGTGCAGTACTGGTGGAGACTGGTCTGTCACTGTATAACACGGGTAAAGTACTGGTGGGGACAGGTCTGTCACTGTATAACACTGGAGTACAATACTGGTGGGGACAGGTCTGTCACTATATAACACGGGTGCAGCATTAATGATATACATTGGTGAGAGCAATTTTAAGGATCAGAATTTGGAGCAATGCAAAAGAAGCGTAATAAGAAACATTAAAGTGTGATTTTTTAAAGTTGTGTGCCAGTACATTATAGATAGCTGGAGGAACCCCTCCCCTTCAGTGACGCCTGAAATATATTTTGTCTTCCAGTGGACAGACGGGCCGCTTCCTGTACAGTTCCAAGCTCAGAACGGACCCACCACCAGCCTCGCCAGTCTGCTATGAACGAAACTGAACGTGTAAAGCAGTGGAACCCGTCGCCTCTCAAACCAGGCAACAAACGAAAAAGGATTTTAAAATCAGCTTCTCAGTCATTGCTGGGCAAATAGTAGACAGAAAGAGAGAGTGTCGCTGCATGCAGCACTGTGGGTACTTTCCAGTCTTTTACCTGCTTTCCTCTGGGGGTTCAGCCTATACCAGCTTCTGTGGCTGTTGAGGACTTTGATGCAAAGGAGCAGTTTGGGTTGAATAATGTCAGTTGTCCTGTGGGAACTATTTTTTGCCTTTCCCCAGCGGATGATATGTTTGTAATTTGCTGAACTCTGTATTCTCAACTGGCCTGTTTCTCAGCAGTGCAAATTTTGTTTTGGGGGGAACTGGGAGGAACAAACGCGGGGACTTTGCCCCCTCCTTTACTCCCCCTATTGTGTGTTCTTTCCTCCCGCGCTCTGTGCCCTCACAGGAGGTTAGCATTGAATGTCTGCCTGCCATTGTCCTTAGTGACACGGTTCACCATGGAAACGGAAGGGGAACTTCAAAACTGCTCTGGCTCTGAATGAATGGAGAAAGTAGTTGTGGGGGGCCAGGCTGTTAATTGTGTACATTTATAAGTTCAGTGACTTGTTGGTTCTGTTGATAGTGTTAGCAGTGGTTAGTGGTAACTTTTATAAAATGGCCGAGCTAGCAGTACAAGGGATCGTTGGGATCTGGTGATCCTACCTGCCCGTTGACTGTGTGTCCAAGCATAAAGTGGCTGCTATGAATACTGACCTCAGTCTCCAAACGATTGTAGTTTGTCCCAGTTTGCTGTTATGCTTCCTGCTGAGAGGTTGGCCTAAAGCTGATTCCCTAACCTGATGTTTGAGAGTATTTCACTGGGAGTCTTGAGTTGTAGTAAACAAATAGATCGCTGTTGTACTTGCTCTATCTCTTCTGCCCGATGTAAAGCCTCGCTTCCTGCTCCTCCTCCTCTTCCTTTCATCGCGACACAAGCTTCTTCTGAAAAGCAGATCATAGAATCATGCAGCACCGGAGCAGATCATTCGGTCCAATGCTGTAATTTCTACTTTTATTTCAGTGCTTGTGTCTAAAAGAGAAATCCTTAAATATTCAGATTGTTTGATTTTAGAAAGTTAAAGGCTAAGGGTTTTGGCCATTCCAATCATGCAGTTAGGAAATTCCCACCAAGTTGCCCTCATCCCTCATTCTCCTCCCCACTCTCCTTTCCTCTCCTCACTACTCTCCACCCCCCCACTCCTACCCTTACCCACTCTCCTCATCCACTCCAGATGCAGCGTGTCCCGACGCTGTGCCAGCAGCTGTGGACATTTAATGAGGGGTGTAACATATAATAACAGAAAAAACTCGAGGCAAAGACTTTTTAATTTACTACAATTTAAAAGAAAAAAATGGTTTTAATACAGACTTACGGAGTTTTTAAACAGAAGTTGGCACCTAAGACAACCTAAGAACTAAATGGGTGTTGCAGCACTGGGATACAGGGCTGGGCCAGATCCCCAGTTCAATCCCGGCCTGCAATAACTTAGCTGATCTCAACTGGAACAGTGGCTGTTGCATTACAACTGGCCTCAGTGCCACTGGGTGAAGGAGGAGGCAAAGGAAACCAGCTCCTGATATCTGTCTAGTAATCCCATTTGGAAAGTTTACACTTGGCATTCATTGAACTCATCTATGAGCAATTGCATGCAGTTACCTCGTAACTTAGTCCTAGAGTTACCCTGCTTTTTGTGAGGCCCCGTGTTCAATCCCGCTCTGTGTGCCAATCTCGGTGAGCTAAGATCTGTCTGGATAAGAGGACGGGACGCAGATCAGCCAGGGATCCTGTTTGGAATCAATTCAGCAGGAAGATGAGCAGCACAATGGCGCAGTGGTTAGCACCGCAGCCTCACCGCTCCAGGGACTCGGGTTCAATTCTGGGTACTGCCTGTGCGGAGTTTGCATTTTCACCGGGTGCTTCGGTTTCCTCCCACCGCCAAAGACTTGCAGGTGATAGGTAAATTGGCTGTTGTAAATTGCCCCTAGTGTAGGTAGGTGGTAGGGAATATGGGATTACTGTAGGGTTAGTATAAATGGGTGGTTCTTGATCGGCACAGACTCAGTGGTCCGAAGGGCCTGTTTCAGTGCTGTATCTTGAAATAAGATAAAATAAAAATAAATAAAGAGTGAGTGTGTGTGTGTGTGTGTCAGACTAGATCAGCTCCTCCACCCTAAGATGACAATCTATCAAAACATTCACTCATTCATGAAGATTGGCCATTTGGACAAGATATTGGTGAGTGACTCACCTGGGGAATAGAATACCTGCAATGATTAGTGCCATCAGAAGAGATGAGAAGCAAATAACGGAGGAAAAAGTAACCAAATTGAATTCCAGGACATTTTCTTTGAATGGTCAAGTAGCAGTGAGCGAGCGAGCGACAGGTGGAATTTAGCTTATCTGTTGTGGATTCTGTTTGGTGCAGATCCTCCTATCCCAATGTAGTGGCTGTGATGGTGGGAGGGGGAGGTCCAGATGGCTGTAATGGTGAAGCTGTGAAAGGGTTGCAGTGGGCAGCTGGAAGAGGCCACATAGTGCCTATGTGTGCTGGCTGAGGTTGTTGGAAAGACGGGAAGATTGGGCAGAAGTTGGGGAGAGAAGTTAAATATAGCAGTCTGACTCCCTCTTCCTCGATTTAAGTTTTGTTTATTTTTGCACATTCTAAGCACTCTTTCCACATCCAATATGTGCCTTGGCTTCAGGAAGCAGGCAGAGCCTGATGTACCAATGTACCTTTGTTATGAGAGAAGAATTTGCAATAACTAGCAGAGATTTTTTTAGAAATGGCAGCAGAAATCTGAAGTCACAACTGGAAATAGATGGTCAGTCTGCATCTGAAAGGGAACAAATACCTTATGGCTGAGGTGTGGTTCTGTTTAAACCCAAATCAAGATCGCCTTTCTGTTTCAAATGCAGGTGAACCAGGCTGTTCTCTTTTTATGTGTTTTAAGTGATTTGTCTTCATTTAGATTGATTGATTGATTTAAGTAAGAAGCCGTGCCGTATTGGATGAGGGATTGTGGGAGAGAAAAGATAGGTGGTCGGTAAGGTGATGGGCGGGAGGGGGGGGGGGGGGGAGGCAAATTCCCTCACAACCGTAAACTACTGACCAAATAACTCAGCCCTGACCCCTTTGCTGCTAGAGTCTGTCCTAAATCTAAATTTTAACACAAAACGTATGCCCTGCTTGCAGTGACGTCTCGGCTGTGTGTCTGTGAATTTGATCAGCGTCTCCCCGAACGATTGTTTAGTTAGTCACTTGTGAACAAGTCACCCTTGTCCCCCACTGCAGTGTGCTCATTCACCTACTGCTCATCCACTCCACGGTTAGCTGAATTAGTTTTGGAACTAACACTCCCTGCATGTGCTTGTCATCATTACGGAGCTCGCCCTTAACCAATCCACATTCAATCCTGCCCCTCGTGTGAAACTGGTAACTGCGAGAGTAGTCGTGTTCATGCTGCTTGTGGCCATCTTGGCTTTGCTACGGGGATTTAAAAAAAAAACTCCTGTCTTGTACAGTGGAAAAAATACACTCATCAAATTACTTCATTTAAAAAAACTCAGGTTACTTCCCCTGGGGCAGGTCTGGTTGACTCTTCCATGGTGCCACAGACTTGAGGACATTCAGGTGTGGCTTCATTGTAAACAGTGATTTTTGACTGGCCTGGAAACCAACTGAGAGTGATTGAGTCCAGAAAATGACACTTGAGTCCGGGCAATCTGCTGCATTTTCAATCTGGAGTGGCGAGGTGATTGGGTACTCTGTACAAGAGGTCTTCTCCAACTGAATTTTTAAGAACATGAAACGTAAGAAATTGGAGTGGGAGTAGGCCATATGGCCCCTCGAGCACATGAAGCTAGTAAGCTTTTAAAGGGGAGGGGGGTGTCACAGATTTCAGCCAGATAAGCTCTTTTAAATGGATTAGTGTTCTTAAAAGTTTAATAAGTCCAGATAGTAAGCAGCATAAGTCAGACAGCAAAAAGGACCCAATGTTCGTTGAGGGCACCATTTGTGAATCACCCCCTTTTAAAGCAATCAAACCCTGAGTGTCCAGGCTGACCACTATACTTGGTGTAAGTTGGACTCGTTGCCTGTAATAGCTACTGTTGCCACCTCCTCGCTCCACAAGATAATTTATTTGGACCACTGTTGTCTTCAAATGTAAATCAAAATTTTAAAGAACATTTTTTTTTTAAATAAATAATTTTCAACTCTCCTCACCATTGCATCAAACTCCTCTGTCCTCCTTTAACCCCTGTACTCTCTCTAACTGCCTAGTAAGCTGTCTCGCATTCTGATTCCCCCACTGTCGAAGAGTGCTTGTGTAAATTATTAGGGTTGTGTTGTTAACGCTAACGATATTTGTACAGCTTGTGTTTGTTTTTATCAAATGATTGTATATTTTATTCAGTGAGGTAATTCTGGGGAACCCCTTCCCCAACCCGCCCCCACCGATCCTCTGCCCTTTGTAATTTATAAATTAGCAACTTCCCCCATCCGCTCTTGTAGACATATTAACGTATGATAACATGTACATATATACATAGGATGTATACAATACAGTGAACTACCCTGCAGTTCAACTGGGCAATAATCAGCTTGGTTTGTATGTCTGGTGACTTTATTTGACCTTTACAGAAATCGGGGCAATAATTTATTGACTGCTGCAGAACTACTAAGACTTTTTTTTTTTGTTTCTACTTCCCTTCCCTCCTCTCCTGAAGGTGCTGACTTTCGTGGGGTATAGGTTCCAGGAGTCTTGCACATTCCTTCACTCAAATGGCCATTCGTCACCTTTGACCCTATTTGGCAAGTTTCAACAGGCAAAAGGCCATTTGTTTTTAATCAAAGTCCATTTTAATGTATCTTCTGGAAATGCCTCTATCCCACCCCACCCTTGGTCACTCTTATTGTTTGGTGAACGAAGCATGACTTGGCTTTGGTCAACTTGTCTCCTCCTCTTCCCTGTTCTGACTGGGGGAGTTTGCGTAAATGCTTGTACCAGGCGGCCTGGCTGACCATTGTTTGCAGATCCACAGCCACCCACTGCGCTTGTGCAGTGTGTTAGGCCTCCAGCTCATTGGGCCGATATTTCTTTTAAAACAGTCTGATGGTGGGGGGGGAACATAATTTCATCCCTTTATAAAGGTATCTATTGAGCTTTGCCTTGTGCCCAGTAGTTCTAAGACAAAGTCAATGCCCAGTGTATAGTTGAGCATGAAGGGTTCAGGTCTGATTTAGCCAATCTCAGCTGGGGTGGAAGAAGAGGGGCTGTAGTTCACTTCTATATCCCTAGATTAGCAAGAATGCAGGCAGGATCCATCAGGGTTCCTCGTTTCCGATCACTGTCCACCTAAATGTTGGGAAATGCATGAGCGGATCTCGACAGTGGCAGTATTGGTTGACTGTGATCTGTTCAGCTGCCGCCTCCCAAAATATGATCAGTTAATCTATGAGCACTTGCTGCCTAGGTTTGCACGTGAAGAATCCTTAATTGGGAGAGGTTGGACAATGGCTTGAGGGCTGCTGCCTCCTGTGGAACTATGGCCCAGTGCGATTCAGCACCTTGAGCAAAAGAGGGGCTTTTATTTTTTTTCCAAAAAGAAACAGCACAAAAGCACACCTAACAGCTGGTGAGTTGCACAACAGCGCTGGGGAGTTATTAGTCGCAGTTTAAAATCTCCCCGTAAATATCAGTCCCACACCAGAGCAATCACAGTGTGAACGGACCAGCAGCAGCTTGATGGCAATCTTAACTAGTCCCTGCAGCAAACTATGCCAGCACTGCGAGTATGGGGGTGCCCTCAGAAGTGGGAAATTTTGGCTTTGTATTATACCCAACGCCATAGGGTCACTGCGATGCTGATCTGCATCAGTAGTTAATTCCAGTTTCACTGTAGCCTGTTTTATACACTGGTATCATTTCAATATTTGACCAGTGGATATGCTATCTGTAATAAATTGGCCATTTTTGTTTAAACACTTTTCACCCCTCCCCCACTCAAAATAACTGAAGGAGATTGTAAAGATGAAGTTTTTAAAAAAGTTTTATATATAAGATGTTCTTTATACCACATATATAAGGACATAAATTGGAAGCAACACAAGTAATATTGCTTGTAAGTAAAGACTAGTTTGTATGTTCGTATATTTTAAAGTTGCTGACATAAGTCACTTACTGCTTTACGAAACCTGTAACTTGTCTAACTTGACAGCAGCTTCTGCATAATTTGAACTGTGTCTCTGTGATTCCACACTTTTAATAGTAATGCCTGGTTCTCTGGTCAGATAACTGGGCCCAGGACACATTCTCGCTCTGGGCCAAGTTAGCTCAGTCAAGATGCTGTGATTGGCCTTGATCTCTGCTCCTGTCAGTCACCTGCTGATCTTCCCTCTGGAAAGAGGGTTGAGTGAGGACAGAGTGGGGGAGAGCTCGGCTGCAGCAGCCCCACGAACATACACTCCAGTTGACCCTCCAGACTTGCCTGCTAGGACATGGCACTGTCTGGTGTCTGCAGGAGCAAGAGCTAACACCAAGAGAGAGGTATGGTGTGAAAACTGGAGCAGGAGGGTTGGGAATGTATTAAGTGTGAGGTTCGCTTGTGTCCTAATCCTGTGTGTGGTATAAAGTTTAAACACAATGGTATTTAGCTGAAGACTACAGTTTTAAACAAATCTAGCTCTCCAGTGCCTGATACCTCATCTCTGAAGGCAATAAATATTAACCTTAATGGGTATCAGACATTAGGACTGAGCTGGTGGGTACAATTCTGCAGAAACAAATATCCATGGTGAAGATTTAAATATTTTATATAAATATATATAGATTAGATAAAGGACATCTTTTTATATAATCGAGTTGCTGATATTTCGCTTGTCTTTTTATAAACACCATGACTTTGTGGCATTTACGTAACTCGGGCCTGACTGGATGTGACATCATGCAAGTTTAATTCTGTGTGACTACGGTTAGGACTGAAGTGGTGGGGGGGAATCCATTAATATTATATTTGAGGGCCCCCCTCACATGGGGAAAACCTGTGTAAACACTCTCCCCACCCCCCACTGTGTATTCTGTTGAGTCTCACTCCCTCCATTCCCTGTCCGTGCCCAAATCAAGAACTGTCTTTTTCTTTGTGTTCATTTACGAATAGCTCACATCTCCAGACATGGTTCCCCTCTGCTGGTTTAAGTGTTTAAGGCAGTGAGTGGTTGACTATGCAGATTAGGAAGATCCTGTGTTCGTTCTGTACTAGGTTAACAGATGGCAGCCAGCTGGCCTTGCGGTTCGTAGGTTAAGAAAGGGACGGGAGGGGAAAGGAATGAGCCAGGGTTTCCATCTCCTAATCGTTATTGAGTAACATCTGTTAGAAGATGCAGATATGGGTGAAGACAGGGCTGCTGTCAGATGTGATACTTCCTACAGTTAAGTAACCAATTGTCACTTGCTGTCCAAGCTCTCACAAGTAATGGTCACTTAAATGAGGGCAGCGGAGGGCAATTTTCTTACCTCTGGTGAGTCAGTGCCTGGGAAACCCCTACTCCTGGTGTGAGTTTTTCTTTTTTTTCCCATTTTCTTTTTCTCTTTCATTCTCTCCCCCCCCGCCCCCTACCTCCTTCCCTCATCCCCCATCCTTCAGAAACCAGGGTGGTTTCCCTGATTGCTGGCTTGGCACAGCCCACACGCTCTGTGCTGAGTTCTCTGAGCTCAGCTGGGGGAGTGGGGGGAGGGTGTCACAATCATCCTCAGTGGCTCCTGTGTCCAAGAGAGAGAGGTGGAATTATTATATGAGCCAAGGTTTGCAGTCCAGACCTGTTGTCCTATAGACAGTGTGTGTCTGGTGAGCATGGGACAGGGCTGGGCGTGAGACCTGCAGATTGACACTCGCCATCTAGACAGCCACTTGTGTGAGGTGCTGACAATATCCAAGTGAGGGTCCCTTTCTTCAGGCAATGAAGGAAGAAAACAGAAGGATGGAGTGTCTGCTCATTTATAGCATGGAATACACCACCTTCCAGGTGAAACAGAAAGGGGAGGAGATCAATGAAAGATTTCTCCTCTAATTTTCTAAGGAGAATGGGGACATGTCCATCACAAGCAACGATAAACTGGACAAATATTTGCAGGCACCCGTTAATTTCTAAATTCAATCTTCTCACATTGTCTGTTGGGTGATTAATATTTACAACAATAGTGTGAAGTAAACTGGGCAGTAACTATTACAGTAAAGAAATTAACATTGCAACAACTTGCCGCTCTCAAATGTGTATATCAAAGTCAATTAGGTATCATTCATTTTCGTTTCCGCAACTTTTTTTGTACAGACAATTCAAAGTGTTTTGAATGACAGTGTTTTAATACATACCCTCATCATGTATCTGATGAACTAGTTTCTGTGTAATTATGTTTCTTTAAGAATCAATGTTATGGCAGGTTTGCTAACACGTATTTTGTGTTTTAGCGTCACTGTACCTTTATGGATAGTTTATAGGTGTCTAGATGTTTAGAGATGTAAAGGATTCCCCACTTCAGTGACAGTAGGTCACTGAAACGGGGAATGCTTGGTTTGTAAATATGGATCTCTGTAAACAGACCCTGCCTGTCACTGTTTTTAGCTTTCTATTACATTTGGATTAACTTTTTTTGGTTTTTTTTCTATATATCAGGGAATTTTTAAATAAATTCATAATGTAAATTTTAATTGTCTTGTGCTGTTTTTCTCTGCATTGGAGTCTCTGCTGATTGAACTTGTCTCGGGAATGGTATTTTCTCCCCCTCTCTTTCTGTCATTTATCGGTCATTCCCTCGTGTGAGTGGCTATTCCCCTGTGAAGGGCGTTGCCAGCAAGTCTCAGCCTGTCTTCTTCCGACGTCCATTTGTTTTTACACCAACCTTTGATTTGCTTTTCAGTGAGTCTTGCACTTAAGAGGGAATTTGTTGCTGAATGTCTTTGCACTTTTCCCAACATTTATCAATAGCTGTATGCTTTTTTTAAAGCAGTAAAACAGCTCCTGACATTTCACAGGAGCATTATCAGGCAAAATATGATACTGAGCCATATTGCAACAGGTGGTGACTAAAAGCTTGTAAAAGAAGTAAGTTTTAAAGAGCGCCATAAAGTAGGAGAGAGAGAGAGAGGTCAACATTGAATGCTCATGGTTCAGATATGGCACAGAACTAATGCAGGGTAAATAAAAGCAAAATACAGCGGATGCTGGAAATCTGAAACAAAAACAAAAACAAGAAATGCTGCATTCCAGCATTTCTTGTTTTTGTTAATGCAGGGTAAAGCTGCTCCTAATGTTCTGCCACTGCCAAACTTGGATGGAAAGTGGGCTGGTAAATCTGGTCAGCAGAACCCAGGGTTTGCAGTGCCATTTTTGTGTCACAATGATGTATTGGGCAAGTGATGCAATAAGACTCGTGTCACTGTGTTATGTGTTTAGATGCTAAAAGGAAACAATAGGATAGATAGAGCGCAACTAGTACCTCTGGTGGGAGCAGGGGAGTCCAGAACAAGAGGGGATTAAAATTAGAGCTGGGTCATTCAGGGGTCACCCAAATGGTCATGAAAATTGGAAAGGCACTTGAGGAACTCTCCTCCAAAAAGCTGTTGAGGCTTGGGGTCAATTGAAAATTCAAAACTGATTATTTTTGGGTGGGTAAGGGTATCAAGAGATATGGAACTGGGTGCATAGAGTTGAGATACAGATCAGCTGTGACTTAATTGAATGGTAGAATAGGCTTGAGGGCTGGGTCAATGCCCTCACCTTATTCTGATATTTGAAAGCCAGTGGAAAAGGTTTTCTGTTTTCTCATGAGGGTTTTCACACTCCGCCATTTCAAAAGAATCATGGTTGACCTTCGGCTTCAACTCTGCTCCTCGTGTCCCTTGATTTCGCGACACCAAAAGTCTATCTCAACGTTAAACATATTCAATGATGGAGCATCAAAACTCTCTGGGTTAGAGAATTCCAAAGATTCACAACCAAAGAAATTTTTCATTTCAGTCATAAATGATCAGCCCCTTATCCTGACACTATGTCCTCATGTTCTTTGCCTACCTTATCTTGTACACCGCTAACAAATTTCCCCTCAACCTCCTTTGCACCAAGGAGAACAACCCCAGCTTCTCCAACCTAACCTTGTAGCTAAAATCTCCCATCTCTGGAATATTCTGGTATACTTCCTCCACTCGACACCATCCAGGAAAAAGCAGCTCGCTTGATTGGCACCCCATCAACATTCACTCCCTCCACCACCGACGTAGTGGCAACAATGTGTACCATTTACAAGATGCACTGCAGCAACTCACCAAGGCTCCTTCAATAGCACCTTCCAAACCCATGATCTCTAACGCCTAGAAGGACAAGGACAGCAGATGCATGGGAGCACCACCAACTGCAAGTTCCCCTCCGAGTCACACACCTGACTTGCAATTATATCACCGTTTCTTCACTGTTGCTGGGTCAAAATCCAAAATCCCTTCCTAACAGCACTGTAGATCTACCTACACCACATGGACTGCAAGAAAGCCACTCCACCACCACCTTCTCAAGGGGTAACTATGGATGAGCAACAAATGCTGGCCTAGACAGCGATGCCCACATGCCATGAAAGAATTTTAAGAAAGCCCTCTCATGGACCCTCAAATCCTTCCTAATGTGTGGTGATCAGAACTGGACACAAGACTTGCGTGGCCTGACCAGATCTTTATAAAGGTTCAGCATAACTTCTTTTTATGAAGCCCAAGATCCCATATGCTTTGAAAACTACTCTCTCAATATGTCCTGCCACCTTCAAAGATCAATGCACAAGAACCCCTGTGTACCCTTTAGAATTGCACCATTTAGTCTCTATATTGCCTCTACCTATCCCTTTTGCCAACATGCATCATCTCGCACTTCTCTATATTAAATTCCATTTGTTACTTGTCTGCTCATTCTGTTAACTTATCTATGTCCTTTTGCCATCAATTGGTATCAACCTCACTGTTTGCCACACCTCCAACTTTGGTATCATCAGCAAATTTTGAAATTTTACTCTATTCCAATATCCAAGTCATTTATATAAAAGCAAAATACTGCAGATGCTGTAAATCTGAAATAAAAACAAGAAATGCTGGAAATACTCAGCAGGTCTGGCAGCATCTGTGGGGAGAGAAGCAGAGTTAACGTTTCGTTCCAGTTCCGAAGAAGGGTCACTGACCCGAAACGTTAACTCTGCTTCTCTCTCGACAGATGCTGCCAGACCTGCTGAGTATTTCCAGCATTTCTTGTTTTTAGTCCAAGTCATTTATGTATAGTAAAAAAAAAAGCAGTGGTCCCAGTACTGACCCTTGGGGAACATCACTGTCCACCATCTTCCAGTCTGAAAAACAACCATTTACCATGACTTGCTGTTTCCTGTCCTTAAGTCAATTTTTTATCCAAGCTGACGTGGACCCTCCCATTCCATTTTATTAACCAGCCTTTTATGTGGTACTTTGTCAAAGGCTTTCTTAAAATCCATATAGACAACGTTCATTTCTTTCCCTTCGTCAACCTTCTCTGTTACTTCATCAAAGAATTCAATTTGTCAAGCATAAATTGCCTTTTACAAATCTGTGCTGGCTCTCCTTAATTTACTCAAACCTCTCCAAGTGCCTGTTGATTTTTCTCCCCTGATTGTTGTTTCTAAAACCTTACCAACCACTGATCTTAAACACTGATCTTAAACTGACCAGCCTGTAGTTACTAGGAATGTACTTACACCTTTCTTGAATAAAGGTGTCACATTTGCCACTCTCCAATTCTCTGGTACCTCCTCTGTATCTAGGGAAGCTTGGAAGATTATGGTAAGCCCTTCTGCTATCTCCACTCCCATTTCCTTTAGCAACCTGGGTTGCAAGCCATCTGGGCCAGGGGACTTATCCACTCTAAGCACAGCCAGTCTTTCTAGTACGTCCTTCCTGTCCATTTTCACCACATCCATTACCTCTACCATCTCCGCTTCTACCGATATTTTGTCAGGATCCTCTTGGTAACCACCGATACAACTTACTCATTAAGTATTCTTGCCTTTCCCTGCACCTCTAAGCATATATCATCCCCTTTGTACTGAATAGGCCCCACTACCTGCTTACTATTTACATGCCAGTAGAAGATTTTTGGGTTTCCTATTATGTTAACTTACGTTCTATTCTCATATTCTCTCTTTGCCAATCTTATTTTCCTTTTCACTTCCCCTCTCAACTTATTGTATTTGCCTGGTTCTCACTGGAAGAATTCACCTGACGTGCATCATACGCCCTCTTTTTTTTCTCTATGCCTCATCATCCAAGGAGCTCTGCAGAGGCAACCCTGATGAGCAATATGGAAATGGGATATTTATTAGAGGGGTTCAAAATTATGCGGAGCTTTGCTAAGAATAAATAAGAATTTTCCATTGGCAGGAGGGTTGGTAACGAGAGGACATAGATTTAAAACATTTGGTAAAAGAACCAGCGGGGTGGTGAGAACTTCTTTTACGCTGCCAATTGTGATCTGGAATGCGCTGCCTGAAAGGGCGGAGGAAGCAGATTCAATAGTAACTTTCAAAAGAGAACTGGATAAAGGAAAAAAGTTGCAGGGCTATGGGGAAAGAGTAGGGACACGGATCTAATTGGATAGTTCCTTCAAAGAGCCGGCACAGGCTGAATGGCATCCTTCTATGTTCTAAGATTCAATGATATGTGCTGTCGAGCGAGCATTCTGTGCAGAACAAAATATGAGTACGAATGGAAAGAAATCTGAAATAAAAGCAAAACTATGGGACAGGCAGCAGGTCAACCAGCAGCTGTAAAGAGAAAGAAAAAAAAGTTTAAAACTTCAGGTGTGGACCTTTAAGCAGAACTGAAAATTAAAAGATGTGAGCATTCTAATAAATTAGGAAAAATCCGAGAAATGGAGAGAGGGGAGGAAGTGACAACTTATGCTCCATTCACAGAGAGGGAGTCAATGGGTTGAACTGTTGGGATGATAAAAAAAAGTCATCTCACTGAAGGAATGGAAAGAATATAAGAAGTAGGAGCAGGAGTAGTTCATGCATCCCGTGGAGCCTGCTCCTCCATTCACTAAGATCATGGTTGACCTGCCTGAACTCCACTTTACTACCCTATCCCCATATCCCTTGATTCCCTCGGTGCCCAGAAATATATCGATCTCAGTCTTAAATATACTCAATGACTGAGCATCCACAGTCCCTCTGTGGTAAATTACAAAGATACACAACCCTCTGAGTGAAGAAATTTCTCTTCATCTCAGTCCTAAATGGCTGACTCCTTATCTTGAGACTGTGACCCCATGTTTTAGACTCTCCAGGCAGGGGGAAAGAGCTCTCAGTATCTACCCTGTCAACCTACTAAGAATGTTATTATATGTTTCAATTAGATCACCTCTCATTCTGCTAAAGACAACCAAAACAGCAAAGAAAATATACAAATAGTTAAAAGGGTGAAAAGAGGGGCGACTGGTTGGCTCAGTGGTAGAGTTCTCACCTCTAGGTCAGACTTTATTAAGGGTATTAAGGGGTGTGGAGTTAGGCAGGAAATTGTGATTAAAAGTAGATCTGCCATGGCAAAGCAACTGGGTTGAATAATCGACTTCTTTTGGATCAACAGTATTCTTCCCCCTCCCCACAAAAGTGCAATGCTGCTGTTCTATTATTAACTAATTTATTTTGTGCTCACTGTGAGGCAAGCCACTTGTCAGCCATGCCTCAGTGGGTAGCATTCTCCCTTCTGAGTCAGAAGGTGTGCGTTCAGGTTCCACTCCAGAGACACTCCCAGAGCTGTACTGAGGGAGTGCTGCACTGTTGGAGGTGTCATGTTTTGGATGAGATGTTAAACTGAGGCATTGTCTGGCCCCTGAGATGGACATAAAAGATCCCGTGGCACTATTTTTAAGAGCAAGGGAGAGTCATCCCTGGTGTCCTGGGTAATGTTTATCCCTTAATCCACATAGCTAAAACACATTATCTGGTCAATATCTCATCGCTGTTTGTGGGATCATGCTGTACGCAAATTGACTATTGTGTTTCCTACATCAAAATTTCTTCATTGGCTGTAAAGCACTTTGGGACATCCTGAGGTCATGAAAGGCGCTACAGAAATGCAGGGTTTTTTTCTTTCAAAGAGGATTGATGTGGAGTATGTTCGGAAGAATGGTTTAAATTACATCAGGTCTCTTCTATAATAACTGGGTAAACACCAAACCGCAGAAGGAGACAGAAGCATAGGTGACCAAAAGCTTGGTCAAAGAGGTAAGTTTTAAAGACTGCCTTAAAGGAGGAGATGGAGATGTGGAGAGGTTTAGGGAAGAAACTTCAGAGCTTAGGGCTTTGGTAGTTGCAGGCACGGCCACCACTGCAGGAGCAATGAAAATTGGGGGATACGCAAGAGGCCAGAATAAGCAGAGCACAGGGATCTCAAGAGGGCTGTGGGGCTGGAGGAGATTACAAAAAATTAGGAAGGGGTGAGGCCATGGAGGAATTTAAAAATAAAGATAAAAATTTTAAGATTGAGACTTTGATTCGGAGTGTAAGTCAGTGAGCACAGGGGTGATGGGTGAAACGAGACTTGGTGCAAACTGAGATACAGGCAACAGAATTTTGAATAGCCTCAAGTTTATGAAGGGTGCAAGATGGGAAGACTGGCCAGGGTTGGAATAGTCAAGTCTGGAGGTAACAAAGGTGTGGATGAGGGCAGTTGAGCTGAGGCAGGGGCGGACAAGGGTATTATTACGGGGAATAGGTGGTGATGGGAGGATAAGGGGTTAGCAGCTCATACGTTATCATTAGAGTGACACAGCACAGAAGGGAGGCCATTTGGCCCATCGTGACTGTGCGAGACGCCCATGAGATTGACCAAAGCTTTGTTATCTCTCAAATGGGTGATGTTCATGGCAAGATGGTGGCATCTCCATGGACTTCATGTTTCCAAGGAGGAATTGGACTTCTGTTCGAAGAAAATGCACCAAAGTAAAGTTGAGAAGTTTTATAGAGACAGTGTTCCAAAACTGAACGGGACAGTGCCCTAATCTTGGCTGCAGAGGGTTAAAGACAGTAACCCTAATTTTAACCCTAACTTTGCATTATTGCACACCCAAACTGAATTGTGGGAAATGACCCTGTTTCCCACTTTAAGAAACCCCACACCTGTCAGGCTGGCCCGCCTTCTGCCATTCAAACTAACTTGATGATAATATCCTGCCCCCTCTCTCGAGGATTGGACCATGAGCCGGATTCTAGCCTTGCGATTGGTAAGAATGGATGCCAATCAGTCCACCTTTCCATTTTGGCCATCACGTTTGGGTGACGTCTGACTTTAAATAAAAGGAGAAAGGCCCGCCCTTTTGTAACCTGTTATTGGACAGTTCTGGAACAGGGGCACGGGTCACTGGACAGTTTAGCTGTCAGTCAAGCTTCCCACGAAGGCTTTCTGCCATTCAATAATAATATTCCGCCCACCTCCCGCGAGGATTGGCTCAATGGCCCACACGCCAGCCTTGCGATTGGTCTCAGATACTGTCAATCAGCCAACACCCACACGATGACCATCACCTTAGGGTGACACTAGAAACGAAAGTCCCGCCCCCTCTGGAGATTACTATTGGACAGACTGGACGTATGCTCGGGTATGACTGGACAATTCTGGTGTCAATCAGGTCTCCGGCCGCCCGGCATCAACTTCGGTTGAGGCAGACCCGGAAGTCGCCCTCCATTTTAACCATTGTTACGGTGCAAAGAGGGGGAGATTCGGGTCATCGCTCCTAGCAACGGAAACCGGGCAAGAAAAGAAATAAAATCCCCCCCCTTCCCTCTCAACTACTCCACCACTGAAATTTAATTATTTTTAGATAGACTCCCATAAAGAAAAAGAAACTTTAAGAAAAAAAGAATTACAATGGCGGTTATGAAGCCTGAGGCCTAACTTAACTCCTGAAGCCTCGGGGTCGAGTAGGTGGGCAGGCCGTACCGGCGAGCTTCGATCCTGGCCTCCATGAGGCGCTGAAGCTGAAGGGATTTTTTTTTTGAAGAAAATAAAGGAAACCAAAACAAAAAGACACAGAAACCGCCTGGAGCTCCCTCCAATCCCCCCCTCACCTCCCAAAAAAATCCAAATAATCACTGGAGGGAGGAAATCAGCCAAGTAACAGGTATCAGAATAAGTTTCCAACTCGATGTTTATTGCCTGTTCTGTGTTTAAAGTAGTTTGAGGGGATGCTTGGGTCAAAAGTCCTACTTTCTGGTGAAGTGCCTATTGCATTTGGTGGGTTTGACAGGGTGAATGTGGGAGAGCGTTTAAGGCCGCAAACCAGTTCAGCTTTCCTTTTTGGTGAGGTGGGAGGTGGGGTGGGGTAATAATTTAATTTTAAGTTGCAATAAGTTAGAAAAACTTTTTTAAAAGACTGAAGTTTGATCTTGTTTGAGTCATACAACTTTAAAAGTTTTGGTGAAGTTTGTTTTGATGCATTTTTAAAAGTTATTTATTATAAACTTTGACTTTATTTTCAGTCTTGTGATTTTACCTTTCTTTGCATTTACCATGTCAAGTGTTACATGAGTTGCTTTGCTTTATAAAGTTCTACAATGTTCTAATTACGATTGTAAATATTTTCAGATTTGCAAGCCATGTGGAAAATATGTAATTCAGTTTTTTTTTTAAATGTGTACAATTTTTGATGTTAAAGCTCAAGGAATTGTTGAACGTTTGATGGTAAAAGGTTGGGATGGTTCTCAGCAATTGTTCAGACGTGTAAATAAAGTGGGAAAATGCTGATCTTTCTGATTTGAGAAGCTCTGGGGAAATCTCTTGAAAATGATAACATAATGACAGCAAGGAGTAAAATATTTATCAAAACATATGATATCTGTCTTTAGTGGGTTGCTGGAGATTCTTTGGAACTGACTTCCACTATTGTTGCAGTGACTGTTTTAAGACTTGACTGTATGTCGTGTTGTGTATGGATAATCAGGAAACTGCTGTCGGAAAACTGTATCCCATCACAAGACTTTAATGTATTTGAGGTGTCCAAATGCCCTGAGAGACTTCTACAGCCCTCTAACTGCGCTCGCAACCATAATACTTAACAAATTTGGAGCTGTCTTGGGAATTTTAGGGTTAGATTTTTGTTGTACCTTGTCTGCTTGCCAGTCTGTACTGCAGAAAGGTGTGGTATCATCATTCAAGGTTGTGGGTGCTTTGGAGGTCAGCTGACAGGAAGCAAGGGTTTTATTGACAATTATGGTATTTTATAGAGCTGTGGGACCCTTGTGTAGTCAAGTCTATATGTCTGCCTCTGGACGTATGACTTGTACATTATTAGCAGCAACAGCTCGGTTACTGGCCGTTGAGTTTTTTGTATAGAAGTGTACAAGATAATAATTGGTACAGAGAAGGTAAAATGTGGGAATACTACTTCACAGTAAACAATGGCGTTAGGATAAAAGGTTAGTGAGAAGCAAATTTCGGACAGATGTTTGAAACAGACGTCTTGCTTAGGGAGATGGGGAGAAGGATTGTGGGGTCTTGATGGATGGGCTGGTTGGCTTTCATTTGTATCCATCTTGTGAACACTATTTTTAATGTAGCAATTAAGGGGACTCGGTACGGAGTGTGATTAGGTGCTGTTGCTTTGCAGAGGCATTTGCTTTCTTAAAATGGGTAGGTTTCTGCATTAACTTCAGAAATGGCTGTCACTTTTTATCCATTCATGGAATGGAGGTGTCGCTGGCAAGGTCAGTATTTATTGCCAGTCCCTAATTGCCCTTGAGAAGTTGGCGGTGAGCCAGTTTGAACCACTGAGGTCCGTCTGGTGAAGGTGCTCCCACAGTGCTGTTAGGGAGGGAGTCCAGGATTTTAACCCAATGACGATGAAGGAACAACATTATATTTCCAAGTGAGAATGGTGTGCAACTTGGGTACATCACCACCTCCAAGTTCCCCATGAACCTGCTGCCCTTCTAGGTGGTAGAGGTTGCAGATTTGGAAGCTGCTGTCGAATGAGGCTTGACACGCTGCTGCAGTGCATTGTACACACTGCTGCCGCTGTGCGCCAGTGGTGGAGGGAGTGAATGTTTAAGGTGGTGGGTGGGGTGCTGATCAAGTGGGCTGTTTTGCCCTGGATGGTGTTGAGCCTCTTGAGTGTTCTTGGAGCTGCACCTGTCCAGGCAACTGAAGAATGTTCCATTGCTCTCCTGACTTGTGGCGTACAGATTGGTGGAAAGGCTTTGGTGAGTCACTCGCCACAATATCTAGCCTGTGACCTGTTCTTGTCATTGTATTTACGTCGCTAGTCCAACAACAACTTGTAGTTACATACAACTTTCCGTCTGTTTTTTTGTAGGTGCGCAGCCTGAGTTGGAAATGTGGGTTGCTGCGCAGCTTGGAGGGAACGTTGGTTGATAGTGCCTTTAATGTGATAAAACGTCCCTGAACACTGAAGTGTTATAAAGTAAAATTTGACACTGAGCAACATAAGGCGATATAAGTGCAGACGGCCAAAAGCTTGGTCAAAGAGCCATGTTTTAAGGAGCATCTTAAAGGAGAAAGGAATTCCAGAGCTTAGGGCCTAGTCAGTTGAGGGCAGTCCAGTTAAGTGGTAACCCCAAGGATGTTGATGCCCTTGATGGTGGGGGATTTGACAATGGTAAATCATAGAAATTTACAGTACAGAAGGAAGCTATTAGGCCCATCGTATTTGTGCTGGCTGGAAAAATATCCAGCCTCATCCCACACTCCAGCTCTTGGGCCATATCCATGTAGGTTACGGTACTTCAAGTGCATAATCCAAGTACTTTTTAAATGCGATGAGGTTTTCTGTCTCTATCACACTTTCTGTGCCATTGAATGTTGAGTGGAGGTGGTTAGATCCTCTCTTGTTGGAGATGATCATTACTTGGCACTTGTGTAATGTGAATGTTACTTGTCACTTAGCAGCTCAAACCTGAATGATGTCCAGCTCTTGCTGCATGTGGGCACAGACTACGTCGTTATCTGAGGAGTTACAAACGGAACAGAACCCTGTGCAATCATCAGCGGACATCCATACTTCTGACCTTATGATGGAGGGAAGGTCATTGGTGCAGCTGTGGATGGTTGGGCCTAGGACCCTACCCTGAAAAACTCCTGCAGTGGTGTCTTGGGGCTGAGATGATTGGCTCCAACAACAACACCCATCTTCCTTTGTGCTAGGTATGACTCCAGCCAGTGGAGAGTTTTCCCCGATTCCCATCGTCTTAAATTTTACTAGGGTCCTTCATGCCACACTCAGTCAAATGCTGCCTTGGTGTCAAGGGCAGTCACTGTCACCACACCTCTGGAATTCAGCTCCTTTGTCCATGTTTGGCTGCAGACTCATGAGTCTGAGTTGAGTGGTCCTGACAGAACTCAAACTGAGCATCAGTGAGCAGGTTATTGGTAAGTGCAGCTTGATAGCACTGTCGATGGCACCTTCCGTCACTTTGATCGCGAGTCGGCTGATAGGGTAGTAATTGGCTGGATTGGATTTGTCCTGCTTTTTGTGGACAAGACATACCTGGGCAGCTTTACACTTGTGTAGATGCTGCTGTGGTAGCTGTACAAGAAAAGCTTGGTTAGAGATGTGGCTAGTTCGGAGCACAAGTCTTCAGCTGTCAGTTGGGATATTGTCAGGGCCCATAGCCTTTGCTGTATTCAATGTGCTCAGCGTATATCAATGTGAAATGATGTGGAGTGAATTGAATTGGCTGAAGACTGGCATCAGTGATGCTGGGGACCTCCGGAGGAGGCAGCATTGGATCTTCCACTCGGCACTTCTGGCTGAAGATTGCAAAAGATTCATCCTTGTCCTTTGCACTCACGTGCTGGGCTATGCCATCATTGAGGATGGGGATGTGGCAAGACGGCAGAGCTTAAATCTAATCTGGTTGTGGAATCGCTTAGCTCTGTCTATAGCATGCTGCTTCCGCTGTTTAGCATGCTCATAGTCCTGTGTTATAGCTTCACTAGGTTGGCACTTCATTTTTAGGTATGCTTGGTTCTGCTCCTGTCATGCTCTCCTACACTCCTCATTGAACCAGGATTGGTCCCCTGGCTTGATGCTAATGGTAGAGAGAGATATGCTAGGTCATGGAGTTCCAGTGCTGAAGTACAGTTCTGTGTATATGTGAGCAAATGAAGACTGTCTTGCTAGCCTGTGTGTGATAGCTGAGTCCTTGACACATTCACAGCCAGGAGATACTGGTGGCTACCATGTATTCCTGTGGTAGCCCACCTTGTGCGGTGAGCCTTTGTCCCTCTGAAGCTGCGTTGCTTCGTTTGCATGACGCTGCAACAGGTCAGGGCTGCCCATCTCCTGATGCACAAAGCGGCCGTGAAAGGGCAAATGTGTCTCTTTGATTTTGGGAACTGCCCCAGAATGTTCTTCCTCCAGTTAACTATTGTTTACTCCACCCGCCAAATCCAGGGACGATGTTTTAGGTTAACGTGAAAGCAGGTGTGAGTTTATCGAATTATCCTGTTTGTGCTGAGACACGGTGCTTTATCTAGAACCCGTCATTAAAATTTCTGGATGTTTTCTGTTGTACTGCTAAGCTGTGCTGCCAAGCAGTCCGTACCTTTATACAAAATGACATTTGTATGTCAAACACTGCTGGCACAAACAGTATCGTCAGTGGGGAGGTTTTGAATGAAGTTGTCAAATCAGGTATGATTCCTTGTTGGATAAATGTGATCCGGCATGTAGTCCGGAACCATACATCCCAGCTAGGTCCCAGGTTTGGTCACTGGAATATTAAGCAAGTTGATCGTTTTTTACATTACTGAATCTGGTGTGGTTTACTCTGGTCTGCGCAATGATCTGTTCATCTGCTTGGGTGTTTTCTATTGTGTCAGCAGTTTTGTTGCGGTATTAATATGTGTGTGGTGCGACATTGGAATCTGTTTTTGATCTGGGTTATGAAGTCTGATATCAGTACACTAATATCCAACTCAGTGTAGGGTCTGTAACCAGCTCAGGTATTTGTTCCTCTCCTGTAAGTGAGAACAGTGGACCGTGTGAACAGAGGTGACTTCAGATAAAACTAGCAGCTCACAGTGATGGCAGATTTCCTGGTTTCCATGTCAGGGAGTGCTGAGGTTCGTGACTACACACCCCAGCATCTCACTGTTCACACCTCGTGGTCATCATGATCATTAGACTCCTTCGAAGACTAGATAGTGTTGAACCTGGTCAGGAGTTGAAAGCAGTGAAGGTGGTCAGTTAGCAGTGGATGGGGCTAGTTGTACCGTTGGTTCCCTTTGCAATCCTATCCTTCAGCTTTCCTTTAACTTTTTTTCACGTGCGTCTATGAAAATTGTATATGTATTTTTATATATATCCCTAATGTTTTCTCTCAATTCCTGTCCTGAAAGCATTGTACTAGGATGCACTTTCAAGGATATCTGATCCCTCATTGACATTTCCATTGTGAAAGGCATCAGAGCCAAGCCTGATGCTGGCCTTAACTTGTGTTTTTTCCAGAACTTGGTGACTGAGCAGTAATTAAATGGGTACCTGAGCCAGATTAACCCCTCAAACAACCTCCCAGCACAGGAAAACTGAAGCCAATTCTAGCACAGGGGAAAAAGAGCAACAGGACATAGAGCAGGAAACAAACTTGTGACCACCTTGTTTGTCTGGGTCAGTATCGCTTGACATCCTTTACCAAGTGAGCCATTGGAGCTATTTTCTGTTGTGCAGTGTAAGACAAGTTGATTGTGGAGAAGGAAGTACTTGTGGTTTGGCTTTTATTAACTCAGTGTGCCTGTGTGTGCTTTTTGTACTAGTAAGCATCTGAATCGGTCCTAAAGTGGGGCTATCACCTGGGGTTGGATTTGTGGAAGCCTGTGGCAATTTGGAAATGGGAGAAGATTTAATGGACAGAGCAGATTTGCTTCTTCACGCAAGGTGTTTGACAGTTGCATTCATTAGAAAGTTTGCTGTTTAAGATCTGAGGTTTGGTTTCCCATGGCCTGCGTGGTTAGGGAGGCAGATCTGCCAGGTTTCCTACTCCTGACACTATTCGGTGCCTCCTGCCAGGGAGTAAGTGGATGGGTGGGGGTGTGGTTAGGACAGAATCAGCTTCTGCTGTGTTTAGTTAGTGCAGTGACTTATCAAAGTTCTTGGCTGAGGGATGGCTACTTGGACAAGGTACAAGGGGGTGATGGGTGCTGGTGGAATTGTACCCCAGCGAGGCTCAGCATCTCAATGATTTAAACTGGGATTCCAAGCTTGCACATTGATGTTTTAAATCGATCTTGCCAGTAAATATAAAACTAACATATCCCACATATGTATGGTCCTCTGTGGTTACTGTCTGTCTCACCAAGTTATGGTCAAAATTGCTGATCCTCAGGAGGAGCTGGAGTTTCATCGAGTAACTATTTTACGTGGGTGCGTTGACTGTGTATTTGGGGCAAGTTACGACAGCTGATTGGAGTACTTTTTTCAATGCCACCCCAAACAACTTGTATTTATATAGTGTCTTTAATGAAGTAAAACATCCCGTGATGCTTCACATGATGAGAGGATGTTTCCTCTGGCTAGAAAGTCTAGGACAGGGGTCACAGTCTCAGGATAAGGGGTCGCCATTTAGGACTGCGATAAGAAATTTCTTCACTTAGAGGGCTGTAAATTTTTGGAATTCTCTACCCCACAGGGCTGTGGATGCTCAGTTGTTGAGTATATTCAGGATGGAGTTCAATGGAATTTTGGACACTAAGGGATTCAAGAGATATGGGGAAAGGGCGGGAAAGTGAATGCATGAGGGCCCATATGGTACTCCTACTCCTATTTCGTATGTTGCAACAGAGCGTAAGCAAGGTTATGGTTTCAGTTTCTCTTTAAACCACTGAATTCACACAATCAATTGCATTTGTGGCTGGTGTTGAGCAGAGGTCTTGCTGCCCACAGTAGGAGGGTTAGTTACTGTGAGCGTGTTCATCTGATGGTGCTTTCCATAAAGGCAACACCACCATTTTTTTAAGCATTTCCTCGTTAATCGCATTCTTTTCTATGAACTATCCTCCTCGTAGCTGACACATTGCCGTCTACTCTCCACTCAAAATTCCTTATTTCAAATTGTCTGATTTTTTTCATACATCTAAATTCCCAATTTGATGTGTTTTTTTTATTCTTTCATGGGGTGTGGGCATCGATGGCAGACCAGCATTTGTTGCCCATCCCTAAATGAACTGAGTGGCGTGCTAGGCCATTTCAGAGGGCAGTTAAGAGTCAACCACATTGCTGTGGGTCTAGAGTCACATATAAGCCAGACCAGGTAAGGAGGGCACAATTTGTTCCCTAAAGGACATTAGTGAACCAGGTGGGTTTTTACAACAATCGATAGTTTCATGGCACCATTGCTCAATTCCAGATTTTTTTATTAATTGAATTTAAATTTCACCAGCTGCCATGGTGGGATTTGAACCTATGTCCCCAGGGCATTAGTCTGGGCCTACTGGATTACTAGTCCAGTGACATTACCACTACACCACCATCTGCCCCTTAATTCAAACAATTGACCACCGATTCCATCCCCCATCCCTGGCCATTGTCTCAGGCTGGACCAGACTCTTTGCAATCTATTCAACCCCCCAGCAGGGTCTCCAACCTCTTGTACTCTTGCATCACAAAGATGGCCCGCTTGCTCAGCCCATTGTCGCTGAAATCCTTGTGCAAGTCTTTTGTTGCCTGTGGACTCGACTATTCCAATGCTATCCTGACCAACCTCCCAGTCTCCACTGTCCAGAAACTTCAACTCACTGAAAACTCTGCTGTAAGTATCCATTCTTAAACATCCATCGCACTTGTGCTCATTAACCAACAACGTCTCCGGGTTCACCAACACCTCAAATTGTAACACATCATCCCTGTGTTTAAATCTCTGAATGGTGTTGCCCCTCCCTATCTCTGACCTCTTCCAATCCTATAAATTCGACCCCCCCTCACTCTCCATTTGTCTAACATCCTCTTGTGCATTACAGATCACCATTGGTGGCCATGCCTTCATCTGTCTAGACCCAATACACTGAAACTCCCTCTCTAAATATCTTTGCTTCTCCACCTTCCTCTTCTGAAACCTCATATTTTTTCATCCCACCTGAAATCTAAATGGGGTATAAGTTGTGCTGTTATAAGTTTTAAATTAGTTTTAAAATAATCAATAAACATATAGGTGAAAATTAAATTGAAAAGTGGATCTGCTTTGCATCCATTTTCTGTATTTGAGAAACGTGATGCATTTGAGGAACCCAGATAAGCATGTGAAGGAGAAAAAGCTGGAAATATATTAATGGGGTTAGATGAGGCTTGTTGGCGTATGTTGGAGTCAAAGAGCCATTATGGCACAGGAGGCGACCATTCGGCCCATCGAGTCCATGCTGGCTCTCTAGAGCAATCCACAGTCCCATTCCTCGCACTATTCATGTAGCCATGCAAGTTCATTAATCTCTGCTTCCAGTGCACTTGTCAGCAGCGAGTTCCAGGCCATTACCACTCGTTGCATAAAAAAGTTCTTTCTCACATTGCCCCTGCTTCTCTGTTGGGCCAAATGACCTGTTTCTGTGCTGTAAATTCCATGTAATTCTCCTTTAAAGCCATCCTTAAAAACTATCTTTTTGACCAAATGTTTGGCCATCCCTCTTAATATCTCCTGCTTTGTCTCAGCATACACTTTTGTCTGACTATGACTCCATGAAGCAACTTTGGTTTTTGTTTTCTATGTTTAAAAGCACTATATAAATGCAAATTATTAATTCAACTTGAGCGCAAAAGGTGACTGAATGATCTGACTAAAGTATATTTGGACCTTCAATATGGCAATTTGCATTTATACAGCTTTTAATGTAAAGATATGTCCCGAGGTGGTTCACAAACAGAAAATATACATTGAGCCATGTAGGGAGAGATTAAAAGGGGTGACTGAAAGCTTGATCAGAGAGATGAATCTTGAGAATTTTAAAGCTGGAGAGGGACATGAAAAAGTTTAGAGAAGGACGTGCAAAGTGTAGGACTAAGGCCCTTTAAAGTTCTGCCAGCAACGATGGGATGCAGGGCATGGGGGAATGCACAGAAGGGATGAAAACATTTGGGGAAGGAATGTCGAGCTGGAAGAGTTTGCAGTGATGCAGTGAATGAAATCTGGAGGCGTTTATAGATGAGTGTGGCACTTGTGAAGTGAATGTTTGGAGGACGGGGAGGTGGTGTCATTCAGCAAGGACAGCTGTGATGGGACTTCAAAAGGAGCAGAATTTTAGACAAGGTGGAATCCATGGAGGATGAGAAGCCAGAAAAGGTATTAGTCGAGTCTAGAGGTGACGGAAATATGTCGAAGAATTTCAGTGGCTTTAGGGGCTGAGCAGCGTACTCTATGCGATGGCTCTGTAGCAGCATTTTGCCATGCCAATAACAGAAAACTGGAATTAATCTGGGGTTTGTGAGTGGGGGAGGGGGTAGAGAGGAAGAAAGATTCTGCCCCTGAAATTTTAAGACATAACGAACCATTGGCTGAGAGGTAGCAGGCTTGCCTCTTCAGTTGGAAGGCTTATGAAATTCTTAAGGGGCTTTGACAGGGTAGATGCTGGGACAATGTTTCCCCTGACTGGGGAATCTAGATCACGGGGTCACAGTCTCAGAATAAAGGGTCGACCATTTAGGACTGAGATAACAAATCTCTTCACTCAGGCTTGTGAATCTTTGGAATTCTCTGCATCAGAGAGCTGTGGATGCTCAGTCGTTGATTATACTCAAGACAGAGCTCAATATATTTTTAGGTACTAAGGGAATTAAGGGATACGGGGATAGTGCGGGAGGTGGAATTGAGTTAGAAGATCAACCATTATTTTGTAGAATGTGGTGGAGCAGGCTCAGATGGCCTACTCCAGTTCCTATTTCTTATGGTTACACCCCACTCCAGATTGATCAAGGCTAATACTTCATTGCAGTACTCAGGGTGCTGCATTGTTGGATGTGCCGACTTTCAGACGAGATGTTAAATGGCGACTTGGTCTGTCTATTCTTCTTTGGCGTCCTTGTCTCGAGAGACAATGGATAAGCGCCTGGAGGTGGTCAGTGGTTTGTGAAGCAGCGCCTGGAGTGGCTATATAGGCCAATTCTAGAGTGACAGGCTCTTCCACAGGTGCTGCAGAGAAATTTGTTTGTCGGGGCTGTTACACTGTTGGCTCTCCCCTTGCGCCTCTGTCTTTTTTCCTGCCAACTACTAAGTCTCTTCGACTCGCCACCCTTTAGCCCCGTCTTTATGGCTGCCCGCCAGCTCTGGCGAACGTTGGCAACTGACTCCCACAACTTGTGATCAATGTCACAGGTTTTTATGTCGCGTTTGCAGACGTCTTTAAAGCGGAGACATGGACGGCCGGTGGGTCTGATACCAGTGGCGAGCTCGCTGTACAATGTGTCTTTGGGAATCCTGCCATCTTCCATGCGGCTCACATGGCCAAGCCATCTCAAGCGCCGCTGACTCAGTAGTGTGTATAAGCTGGGGATGTTGGCCGCCTCGAGGACTTCTGTGTTGGAGATACGGTCCTGCCACCTGATGCCAAGTATTCTCCGGAGGCAGCGAAGATGGAATGAATTGAGACGTTGCTCTTGGCTGACATACGTTTCAGGTGTACATAAAGTGGCTATTTGAAGTGGCGCAGGGAGTCCCCCAGGTATCCCAACTAATATTCCCCACCCCCTCCCCTCCACCCACCAACACGACTTAAAACAGATTAACTGATCATTTAACTCATTTATTGTTTGTAGGAATTGCTGTGCTCGAATTGGCTGTCGTGATTGCCTAAATAATAAGTTATTGCACTTCAAAGGTAATGTGTTGGCTACAAAGAGCTTTAAAACGTGCTGAGGATGTAGAAGGTGCTTATGAATGCAGGTGTTTTTATTGATTGACAACAGAGGGCAGGTTAAAAGACAGTTGTTTGCAATGGTGCTGTTAAAATGTGAGCATGTACGCTAATTTAGGTTATTCCTTCAGTTCCATGTGAAACCCGGTAACAGCAATCTCTCGATAGCGAGCGTGCCTTGTGCTGAAGCCTGTCATCCAGCACATCAGTGTTCCATTATTTCATTAAAGCCTTGTCCCTCTGAGAGAACTAAAATGGCTCCTGGGCAGCCCCAACTCCGCTGACGTGACTGTGTCCTATCTGTGTTCCTTACTTCCTTTCCTCTGTTTCAGGCTGTTGAGTCAGAAGGGAAATTCCAACCCTTGGCTGAAAGTCCTGTGCTCACTTGGCTTGGAGGTCAATTTCACAATGGCCATGACCTGCTTCCAGAATCTAATTTCCAGGTAGCTTTGTAACACACAAAATAAAGAGAATTTAGAGAGGAGTACACCGCAGGGCTATCGTTTTGTGATGTTTTGGGATTTCTTTTTTACGAGTCTAGTGAGAAAGCAGCAATCCTTTCTCTATGCCACACAGACCCTCTTCTCAATCTAGCCTTATTGAAGCAGTCAAGCTTTCCCAACATGGCAGCCTGCCAAGCGTTGTGGTGACGCAATACTTAGTTGACGGGAAAGGGAAATCATCACTAGTTTCCACACTCTTTCTGGCCCGGGTGACTGGTAATGGATCAGCCAGCCCCCTCAGCTGGAGGCCTCCAGACGGTGGGGGTCGAGAATTCAGAGAATGTAAAATTTAACCCAATTTCCCTATTGCCACAGGCAAGAAAATGCTCCAGTATAATTTTAGAGCAGCAGCAGCCGTTGTTAGACTTAGGAGGTTATTACAATCCATTTGCTGATCAGTGACCTGATTGCTACAGTATAGAACTCTATTATATATAATTTACAACACAAAAAAGGCCACTCAGCCCAACAGGTCCCAGCTCTGTATGTTTATGCTGCACATCAGCATGCTCCCAATCTATTTCATCTAACTCTATCAACATATCTTTCTATTTCTTTCTCCCTTATGTGTTTATCTAGCTTTCCCTTAAATGCGTCTGATATTTGCCTTAAATACGCTGTATGGCAGAAAGTTCCGCATTCTAACCACTCTGAGTAAAGTTCCTGCTGAATTCCCTTTTGGATTTATTATTGCTGATCTCATATTTATGGCCCCTAGTTTCAGATTCCACCTACAAGTGGAAACATCGTCTCCACGTCTACCCTTACAAACCCCTTCATAATTTTAAAGACCCCTATCAAGAGAAACGAGCCCCAACCTATTCAGTCTTTCCTGATAGTTATAGCTTCTCAGTTCTGGTATCATCCATGTAAATGTTTTTTGAAACTTCCCCATTGCCTCTATATCCTTTTCTTGTAAAATGGAGACAAGATTTGTGCACAGTCTAACCAAGGTTATTAAACCGGAGTCCCAGCTTCATTGTCTACTTTTCTGCCTCCCATCTCCAAAGGAGTCTTGAGCCGAATTTTAGTGTTTGAACTGCTGCATGGGTTGAGATCCTTGGTGCTTTAGACCTAATACTGTTAACCCTTGCCAGTGCAGCAGTTCAGGACTTTAGCAGATAGCTTTGGGGCTTGGAAAACGACGTGTTTGAAATGGACTGGACTTCCGCTGACCCTGCCTGCTTTTAAAGTTCAACCAGGTTTTTGTTCCAGTATTTGGGAGAGTCACCTGTTTGCTGTTTCCCTTCTAGTTTGTTATTGGGTTACTGTTGGTCTCCAAGGAGACCAAAGGTGAAAACTGAGAGATTGACTCTCTGTATCTATTCTGCTGACATCAGACTCTTTAGGAAAACATTTTTTGTGTCTTGGGTTCCCTAAACGTTTGGCTGTTTACCCTGAATGAGGCCGACAGAGAAGAATAGCAAGTTTGTCATTATCTTCTTGGGGTGCCCTTTCAGATGGGACCACACTATCTATAGTAAAGCATGGTTTGGGCTGGTTGAAGAAATCATCAAGCGGTGCACTTCAAACAATGGTTTAAGGTGGATTTTCATGATAAGTGCAATTTGGTTTTTGGGGTGTATTTTCCAATTAGTAAAGCCTAATTTTCGGGTGTAAAGTGGGTGTCACTAGTCAGGAAATTGGATGAGTTGCAAGTTGATTACTCGCATTTCCCATTGTGGGGGTGTATTGTATCCTGAAGAGCTCTGAAAGATTATTCTTTGAAGAATTTTCAGGCTATTTTTGCTTATCTGAGAGGTTTTACAGCTCTGAATTGGCTTTTCAGGGACTTTTGTGGCAATTATCACGGTACAGCCATTGTCTCAACTGCTGCAATAGTAACACAATAGAATTCTCCGTGAGAATTCCCTCCCCATATCATCTGACTAGAAGAGCAAGAGGATGCTAAGTAGGTTAGGCTGCACCATAGGTACTGTTCCTCTGCCAGTACCTCATTCAGGACGTTTCTTAACTGGCAACTGAACCACCAGATTAACAAATAAAAACAGCAAACGCTGGAAAACACTCAGGTTGGACAGCATCTGTGGAGGGAAAAACAATTAAACATTTCAATTTGATGACCTTTCATCACTGGATTAACAATCCTGTCTGCATCTTCCCATTGTCCTCTACAAACAGGTATCCTACCTGCTGAGCCTTATAAAGATTCCATGCATCCTTCTAAAATTGTGTTCCTGCTCCCTGATGAAGCATGTTTTCTGACTTTTGCAAGGAATACTCTGCAGTTTCCAGTGCAGCCTGATTTTCATTGTCAAGCCATGTTGTGTTTGTGTGTCAGTATGTGATGAATATGCTCTTGGCTAGTTGGCCCTAACTTTTTGGTACCTCCTCTTTGGCAGAGGTGCTCTATTTGGATGGCTGTTTTATGCACAGAAGAGTCTCTTGGAATCGAGGTGGTCAAGTTGCTGCAATGATTGTTGTGCAGGCTGTGTCATCTCCAGCCTGTTGTAGGCAGGCTAGCCCAGTGGGCTTTAAGACATTTGGTGCATGCATTGAGTGAGTGTTCCACCATTTATCTGTAACCCTGTTGCTGGTGTTACGACCGACCGCTCGAGACAAAGCTGCCAATCAAAATATATGATTCTGATTGCGGTGGGAAAAACGCATTGTCAACTCATTCCTGTCACTTCACATATCGCTTAACATATCACTTTAAACTTTCCAAATTAAAGAAAACCACAGCCAAATTGACGATCTGTTAACCCCCCCACCCCTCTCCCCGAATGAGGCGAACCAAACCAGATGTCTTTAAATCGACAAATTAACTTTTTAATTAGAAAAAATAAATTCTGAAATGCTAAGATATAAACAACCATTTAAAAGAGAAAAAAATAGTGTCCTTGCAGATTTACACTCCTGCCGAAGTGGTATCTTCCAATGTGGAGCAGTCCAAGGTTGTTTGAAGTTCTCGCAGCCGTCCGATGGGGAGAAAAAGATTCTTCAACAGTAGGACAGTTCATAGTCTAGTTCCAGTTGAAGTGATGCTCGTCTTCCAGCAATCAACAATTTGCAGACACTTTTCAATGAATCAATTTGGCTTTAGAATTGTTTTGAGAGATGAAAAAGTGATGTCTCAAATTCACCTTCCTTCAGTTTAAATTATCAGAGAACTCAGTTAGGTTTATGCTGGTTCAGCTGTCTGTGTCTGTCTGTACAGTCTGTCTCAAAATAAAAAGCCAGTTCAAACAGTTAATCACAACACTGTATATCTGGTCCTTGGTTTCTGGCTGTTGCCGGGTAACCCGGATGCATTCTTTGAAGCTGGTTGGTTCCCTCTCCGTATGGTTGATCCAGCGGCAACCAAAACGCATCATCTTAGTAATTCCTGAGGCTTGCTTGTTCTTAAAGCAGTACTGATCCTTTTACAGCCTTAAAGGCGCACTGCATACTTCCCGGAAAAAAAAACAAAAACGACAGGATCATAACACTGGGCAGGATGGCATGATAGCAATCCTAACTGCTGAGATTTGTAAATCTCTGCCTTGTGGCTCTCTCCACAAGCTGATCCTCAAGCCTTTTGACACTGGAAGAGATATTCTGTTTCGCTCTGGAATCCTGAGTCTCCACGCCAATGGTCTCAGCATTCAATGGAGAAATGCAGCCACTCCTGGATCATAAAACATATGAGCAGAAGTAGGCCATTCGGTCCCTCGAGCCTGATCCGCCATTTAATAAGATCATGGCTGATCTGATTGTGGCCTTATCTCCACTTGCCTAGTCTTTGGCATACTGAGGATATCCCTGAAGTTGCCACATGCTCCATGTCAGGTTAAGGTGTTGCAACAACTATCATGTAAAGTTTCCTGGGGGTGAGTAAATTCTTCCAACTGGTTTCCCCCCCATGACTGCATCAATAGTCAGAAAGAGCTCCTTACAAAAACAGGACCCCCATGCACTTCAGCCAACAGGGACCATAAGCTGGCCCCATTACAGGTTCCTTCACTGCCCCAGCTCTGTTCTGTGGTGTGTTACCCCAGGCACTCACTGTGGATCTCTAAATGTATATGAGTTGGTGCTTGTGAGTGATGGTAAAATGCCAACATTACTCAGTCTGCAGGCTACCTGGCTGTTCTTCCTATGATACATTGAGAGGAAGAAAAAGGAAGGCATGTTACAATGGTGGTCCTTTTGGGCAACCTTCACTAGCTTTCATGCTAGTAAGTGAATGAGAGAAAAGGGTGAGCAGCAGGAGGGTATCACAACCTCTGAACTGGTGCCTTTTTCTCCATCTCTGAGACCCTCTATGCCCCAGCTTACTGTGGTTTCCTCTTCATTGGGGTTTAGTGAGTGAACGTTTGTGCATGTTCTCCCGTAATAACTCGAATAGTCAGTGAGATGCAGTAGTGCTCAATTGTCAATCTGCAACCTACAGTGTGTGAAAGAAAGAATCATACAGTGCAGAATAAAGCTATTCTGCCCATCATGCCTGTGCCAGCTCTTTGGTCAAGTGAATCAATTAATCCCACTCCCCTGCTTTTTCCCATACCACTGTATTTTTCTTTTCAGTACTTATCCAAGAAAGGCTTGAATTTTATATAGCGCCGTTCTCAACCTCCAGGCATCTCAAAGTGTTTTATAGCTGAGGAAGTACTTTTGAAGTGTAGTCACTGTTGTATAAAGCCTGGCTACCCGACCTGAACCCGACTAGACCCAACTACATGTGTCGGGGTCGGGTCAAAATTCTGAGTCCAGCGCTTAGGCTCGGGTCGGGCTGGACGCTGCTTCTGGGAAGTCACGGGATCAGGCTTAACCATGATTCCCCACAACTCCAGCTGCAGGAGTAGCCTGTTGCTGGAACAGATGAAGGTGATTCATGTTGGGTTGGGTCGGGTGTGAAAAATTAAAGGGCTCGGGTCGGGTTCAGGTTGGCTGTGGTTGGGTCGGGCCCAGTAAAGGCCTGCTCAGGTCAGGAAAAAAAATCCCGACCCGAATCCGACAGAACCACATCGGAACCTGGCCCGAGTCCTTCCATTTTTTTCCCGTGCCCAACCCGACCACTGGACTGTTCACTTTACCTACCTTCCGATTCTGTTTTTCACTTTTTCAGTTTGTACAGATAAGCAATAAAAGAGACGCTGACTGCGCAGACTCAGAGTCTCCCTCGTTGACGTCCCGGACTCCCAGCTCAGGCAGGCTTTTCAACTTTTGACACTTACTAAACTCAATTTCCCAGCAGAGCGAAAGGTAATACTGTGGGGCTGTGTCCGACCCGGACCTAGCCGGACCCAGAAGAGCAACCTGAACCCGACACGTCATCAGGTCCCGTCTGGCTCGGATAGCAGGCTTTAAGGGCCCGGGTCGGGTTTTAATTTTATACCCGAGCCAGGCTTTACTGTTATGTCAGGAATGAATTGTACACACAGAATTCTGCTACATCTGATGGCAGGATGATTGAGTTGAATGTATGTGAGGGACTAAAGGAATAATTGCAGATAAAGGCTGGGGTGCCATTCATAACCTGCTGCATCATGGGTATCTATGGTCAGGCTTGAAAGTTGTTTGAAAATGGCCTTGAGAGACAGAGGTTGTGAGTTGAAATTCCACCCCAGATACTTGATCACATAATCTAGACTGAGGGAGCGCTGCAATATCAGAGGTGCTATCTTTTGAAATGTTAATCTAAGGCTTTGTCAGTCCTCTGAGTGAACATAAAGCATTGTACGTCGCTACGTGAAGAGCAGGGAATGTTTTCCCTGGTGTCCCGGGTAATATTTATCCCTCAACCAACATGACTGGAACAGGTTATCTGGTCATTATCACATTGCTCTTTTTTAAATTTGTTCATGGGATGTGAGTGTTGCTAGCAAGGCCAGCATTTGTTGCCCCTCCCTAATTGCCCTTGAAAAGGTGGTGGTGAGATCCGCCTTGAACCGATGCAGTCGATGTGGTGCAGGTATACCCACAGTGCTGTTGGGGAGAGAGTTCCAGGATATTGATCCTGTGAAATAATGGCAATATAGTTCCAAGTCAGGATGGTGTGTGGCTTGGAGGACACTGTGGGACCTTGCTGTGTGCAAGTTGACTACCACATTTTCTTCAGTCACAACCTCATATACATTCCCACTGTTAGAACAGTGACTACACATCATTGGCTGTAAAGGACCTTGGGATGCTTTGAGGTCATGAAAGGCACTACAGAAATACAAGTTCTTTCTTTAGTTGAATGACAGTGTGAGGGGAGGTCATTTTAAGTGCTATACCTGCTTACTATGCTGCAATCATGGTGGGTAGCCCTCCCAAGGTGACCTCGAAGCCTCCTTTAATCATTCTTTTCAGCTGTGTTACGTTGAGGAAGTGGCTGTCTAGGTGGCAAACCGATGGTCACCTGCTTCCATTCCTCTTGGCTGCTCTTTCTTAAAGTCCAGGGAATAGTAGTTAGTGCTCAATGCTGAAAGAGCTGCCTGTCTTCTGCCTATGCCCAGATTTCTGCCTGCCCATCATAGAAACATGGCATTCTCTGCATTCCTTCCAGGACCTTTTTTGGGTTACAAGCTTTAAACCCTATAGCAGCATTCCACAAAGGGACAAGCTCCCATTACCAGTGCTCCACGCCTGGAGCCTGCTCATAGCATTAGAAGGGACATGTGTGCAGGGCTCAGCTGGCTGTATGACAGGCATACAATTCCTGCACTGTCCAATTGGAAAATCTACGCATGTATTTAGTGCATGTGAATGAGAGAGATTTGGGCAAGCTGTTACTTTTGATCGCCGCTTGGATTTTTGGACAGTAGGAGTTCAGAAGGAGAGTACTCAATCTGTGTACACGTTTGAGTGGGTGCACGTAGGAGCAGAGGTGTCTTTTTATAAGACTTATGGAGTAACTGCAGTTTAGGAGCTTCCAAAAATGGAAATATCTTGCTAAAATGTTCATAGGTTGACTTCCAAATTTGTTTCAAGTATAAGGAGTATCTCCCAATTCATATTCTGTGTCTCCTCCTCTGTTTCCTGTGTGTATCTCTCACTGGAAGGGTGCTCTATAATCATCCCTGCTGTGATGTTAAACTGCAGCCTGTGGATTACCTGCACTCTGTCTCAAATTAACTTCCAACTCCAACTGATTGAATTTTTTGTCATCTTTGCCCAAAGAATGATTGAATTTTTTGTCATCTTTGCCCAAAGATTTATACAATCATTTTTTAAGTATCTACCAGAACTCTGTTAAAGGTACTAGTCTTTACAATTAAGTCAGAAGTTGATCTCTGGCGTGTTATAGTCCTTGTCTTTTTTTATTGCTCTGTGTCCCTTCCACTCTCTCCAAAACATCCTGGCACCTGATATTTTGCCCAATTTTTTAATTTTAACCCCCCACCTTTCCCAGTTGCCTTTTCGTTCTGAAAGTATTGCCTTGTACTGCAATATGCTTCTTCTGGTATCTCATCCAAGCGGGTATTCTGCGTCTGCGAACTCACATTGATTATTGTCAGTTTGTTTAACTATGGGAGGCGCCACAGCATGCCTGATCATGTCCTTGTCCGTCATCCAGCTACTGCGGAAATCTAGCTAGTTCACGATACCGATGTGATGTTTAGCACTCCTGGTACTGTCCTACCTGAGAGCTGACAATATGGATCTCGGATCAAATCTGAAATCTTGGTCATTATGGCTGGCAGGGTGGTGCATTTATGAATGGAGCTGTTGTTGCGCAAGACACTGTGGAGACCTGCGGTCCAGGCTGTTGGTGTGTGCGGTGTCAGCCTGGCTGACTTGGCAGCACCTTTTGAGTCGAAGGCTACTAAGCTGGACGACTCTCCAGTGGAATACTCAGAGTGGTGAATTGTTGAAAATACAGTCCCTCACATTTTCTGGGACCGCAAAGCTGTGAAACTCTTAATTACCCCAGGCCTCCTCCTCCAATCTATGGGTTTTTGAAATCAAACCTCACATTGTCTAATCTCTATTTGATTACCACCTCTACTGTTTCCAACCTTGATATTTCATGTATGGCCAGCAACCCTTCCCTTAAGTTCCTTGAGCTGTAAAATTTTATGACTTAAAAACCCCAACAGAGAAAAGGTAGAGAAATGGGATTAGAGTAGATGGCTTCAGTTGAAGAGCTAATACCAGTGCAGCTTTTTACCTGATTCTTCAGTGTTGTGCACCCTTCCTGAGTGTGTTTACCTAAGATTATTTAACAGACATATAGTCTTACTGTGCAATTGAAATTTGGTGACACTTTTCACTTCCAAAAATTAGCCTTGTTTTCGCTTTGAAGCCTCGTTATTGTTGGAAACAAGTGTGGCATTGAACTGCCTGTCACTGTGCTGCTGGCACAGATGAGGTGGAAAGACAAAATGGAGGCAGCAGCCATGTCAGGCCTTCTAATGACTGAGCATTTGTCTGTCTGGGTGAATAGTGTCATTTAAAAAAAAATTCTAGTATGTTAGTGAAACACAACAGCCTAAAGACAAATAATGTTCAAACTCATCTTTTGAATCCTACAACATTTAAGTTTAAAAATAATTGGCTTAATGCCAATGATTAAGTTATAAGAAGTTATTCTGCAGTGTCTTTTTCCCTACGGACATTGTTTCATTCTCAGTTTACATCATCTGCAACCCCTACCCCTTCAAGAAAAGGCTAGTATTGTGGAACTGTGGACATCAGTGGTGCTCCTATTTGAACATGGAGGGAATACTCATGTAGGAAGGGCCCCCAGGAATTTGTCATCTCTTCCCTTTCCCTTCTAGCGATTCCATTTCAGTTTCAAAGCACCTTTCCTGAACATGTTTCTTGGAGGCAAACATCACCGACTGTGCCTTCCTCTGCAACCCAGCGGATAAATTTATCCCCCACCCACTTTCACCCCCCAACACCCCCAAATCTTTTGCCACTTTAATGTCAGAGCTCCGAGCAGTTCCTCTTGGAAGTTTGCTTGCTGTAATTCCAGTAAAAAAAGCTATTTTAGGAATCAGAAGATCCTCACTGGACCATGCTATAGGAACAGGAGGAGGCCATTTACCCCTCAAGCCTGTTCCGCAATTCAGTGAGATCACGGCTGTTCTGTGACCCAGCTCCATATACCTGCCTTTGCCTCATACCACCGTTGGTTATCAAAAATCTATCAATCTCAGATTAAAAATTAACAATTGATCGAGCTTCAATAGCTGTTTGTGGAAGAGCTCCAAACTTCTACCACTCTTTACGTGAAAAAGTTTTTTCTAGTTTCACTCCTGAAAGACCTTGCTCTAATTTTCAGCCTATGCGCCCAGTCCTAGACTCCCCAACCAGCAGAAATAGTTTCTACCCTTTCAGTTCCCCTTAATATCTTGAAAACTGATCAAATCAGCCCTTAACCTTCTAAATTCCAGGGAATATAGCCCCAGTTTGTGTAATCTTTCCTTGTAATTTAAGTCTTCGAATCCAGGTATTGTCCTGGTGAATCTATGCTACCCCCCCTCCAAGGCCAATATGTCCTTCCTAAGGTGTGGTGCCAGAACTGCTCACAGTATTCCAGGTGTAATCTAACCAGGGATTTATATTACCTGTAGCATAACTTCTACTCCATTGTAATCTAGTCACTGTATATAAAGGCCAGCATTCCATTCATTTTTGATTATTGACAGAGGGCGGCCATCCGCCGCCCCACATAACAGCCCACTGTGTCTGCGGAGGCAGTTTAGAGGAGATCTTTATAAGGGTTTCTCATTAGTGAGAGTCATAAAATGGCTGTTCAATCAGTGGTTGTGAAATATCACAAACCATTATAAAGAGAGTCTTATTTCAGAGCAGCAGCCTTAGTTGTTGTGCTCAAGTTCACCCAGGATTTGCCCAGTGGTACAATTGTAACTGTACATTATCTGTATCTCTGAGGAACCTATTCAGACCTTCCCTCCATGCAGCTGATATGCAAGCATCTTCTGATTGTCATAATGCGGGCAACTAACTGGTAAAATGAGGATAGATAAGCAGCAAGTTATTAAATGACTCCTGGATGAATCTTGATGCTCCAAAGGCTCAGGCCTATTCGGATCACGTGGTCGGTCATGACAGGTAAAAGTTCTGAAAAGTGCTGTTCTAGGTTCAGTTGCGGTTTTTAAGGATGGAATGTTTGTCAAAACTGAAGCGTAATGTGAATTAGCACCTGTAGTGTAACCCAACATGGGAAGAGGAAACCAGTGAGTGTGTCACCTCAACTGCTAACTGCTTTTTATGCCAGTGTTTTCTCTGCCCCGTTCCAGAATGTGCCAACTTGTGCTCTTTTCTCTACTTCTGTGACCTGATGCCACACCCAAGTGACCATTTTTCATTTGTGAGCTTAGAATAGTTTGTTAAATCCTGTTCTTGCCCAATGTCCACATGCAGCCTTCCTAGTGAGAGTCACTGGTGAGTGATCAGGAACTCAAGACAGTTCATTTCTTTTTGTTTGCTAGCCCAGGGTTGATCAGGTGTCTCAGTCGACACTGGGAATCAAACTTAGGACTTCCTAGTCTGTGCAGCTCAGTATCACATCTCTTGCCCACTGGAGAATGTTGCTTACTTTGAGCGGTAATATTGAAACCCACAGAGCTCCTTGAGCAGTTGCCTGCCCATGCTTTTACTGGCTTGGGAAGATGAGGAATGGGGAGGGGTGAGGTGTGTGGTGGGGAGAAGAATGCTTGAGCTATAGTTCTGTTTACTGTTTGAAAGTGTATTGGTCAAATGGTGGTATACTAGAACTGGTGTATGGGTACCTGTGTGATTTCACACCTCACGCGTGTTGTTGCTAGCAGCCTCCGTGACCCCATCTCAGCCTTCAACACCTTGAGAGTATAGACTCATAGAATGGTTACAGCACAGAAAGTGGCCAATTGGCCCGTCCTATCCATGCCGGCTGTCTAAGAACTACTCAGCTAGTCCCACTCCTTGCCTTTTCCCCTTAGTCTTTTTTTTCTCTTCAGATAATTATTCAATTCCCTTTTGAAAGCCATCATTGCATCTGCCTCCACCACACACTCAGGCAGTGCATTCCCGATCCGAACCACACTGTGCAGAAAAGCTTTGCTTCATATCACTGTTGCTGCTTTTGCCAATCACCTTAAATCTGTATCCTCTGGTTTTCGGTCTTCCCGCCAGTTGTCTCTTTTTATCTACTCTGTCCAGACCCCTTGTGATCCTGAACACCTTTATCAAATCTCCTCTCAACCTTCCCCTCTCTAAAATGAACGGCCCCAGCTTCGCCAATCTATTCTCACAACTGAAGTCTCTCATCCTGGAACCACTTTCGCAAACCTTTCCTGCACATCTCCCAAAGTGCGGTGCCCAGAACTGAACACAATACTCCAGTTGAGGCCAAACCAGTGTTTTATAAATGTTCACCATAACCACTTTGCTTTTGTACTTTATGCTGCTATTTATAAAACCCAGGATCCCGTATGCCTTATTAACTGCTTTCTCAACCTACCCTGCCACCTTCAATGATTTATTTACATGTACCTCCAGGTCCCTCTGCTCCTGCACCCACTTTAGAATTGTATCCTTTATCTTGTATTGCCTTTCCTTCTTGTTCCTACCAAAATGTATCACTTCACAATTCTCTGCATTAAATTTAATTTGCCACATGTCTGCCCATTCCACCAGCCTGTCTTTGTCCTCTTGAAGTCTGTCACTATCCTCACAGTTCCACAATACTTCCAAGTTTAGCGTCATCTGCAAATTTTGAAGCAAGTCTCCCATATAATCCCCCAGGGCAGGGCTTGTGTATGTTTGTATGTGGCAGTGAGATGGAGGATCCTAGCAAGCGGGACAACATTTTTGTTTTTTTTCTCCCAAACTTTAAATTATCAGTCATCTCTTTCTACCATGGCCCCAAAGCGTAAATGCATTGTATATGACTACACCGCAAAACTCACACTTACCAGAGGGTCTGGGGTTCAGTTCTGCCGACTTAACTAATCTCAGAAAAAATTGACATTGCTGCCACTAGTCTCGGAGTTTGGTCAGTGCATCAGGGTAGACAGGGAATCGGCTAGGGTTTGTACTCTTGATTGCTGTACAGTGGCTCCTGTTGGCACCCAGCACTGTGAAGATATTGGGTGAGCACAGGGTTAGAATTGCTGTAATGTCCATACTGACTTTGGGGTTTTGCACCAACAATAAGCAGTGCCCTTGAGAGAAGATGGCAGGGGGGAGGTGCAGAATAGGAACATCTCCTGTTCCCATGTAGCAGGAGGTTGCTGCATGAAGTGACTAAGAATGCACCTGCATGAAGTGACTAAGAATGCACCTGCATTTATATAGCACCTTTCATGACCTCAAGATGTCTCAAAGCACTTTACAGCCAATGAAGTACTTTTTGAAGTATAGTCACTTGTACTGTAGGAAATTCAGCAGCCAATTTGTGCACAGAAAGTGCCCACAAATGTGGTGATGATGTTGGTTGAGGGACAAATATTGGCCAGAACAGGGAAAACTCCCCTGCTGTTCAAAATAGTGCCATGGGATCTTTTACGTCCACTTAAGAGGGTAGAGGAGCCTTAGTTTAATGGCTTATCTGACAGACAGATTAATTAAAAGGAACTGGTTAGCATTTTCAATGCAGACCTTTTATCTGTTTTGGCTTAAATTTCATTGGGACCAAAGGAAACGTCAGAGTCAAAGTGAATTCCCCCAGCAGTCTCAGAGCAAAGATGCAGTGTTGTCATAGAAACCACCTTCCTGTCAGAAAATGGGGCTTGCAGTCCAGAGGTGACTGGCAGGTAAGGTAGGTCGGTTCCTCAAATTGTAAGGAACATCAGTAGTGTAGGTTGATTTTCTTTTGACTAAAACTAACTAAATGGATAGCTATTTCCTGTCAAATAGTGTTGCTCTCTGGCTGTAAAAAGATTGTCTGTCTGCCAGATGAGTCTTGCCCTCTGGGAATGTCACAAGGCACCCTGCAGTACATGTGACGTGTTTATTTTTCCCCATAACGATTAGATCTCTGTATTCTCTGCTTTCTGGCTTTGTTGTCCTAGTTGAGTGCTGCAAGGTGTTAGAGCACGTGGCTGAAGAACACTGTTTTTGTTCAGGGTGCTGACTTTTCGTCATCCCTGTCCTGTTTGCGCACTGCCCTCGATGTGATTGCATGATTTGGAACTCCAACCTAATGATGTGGGTCTACGCTGTCTCTTTGCCTCATCCACATTCCTTCCGCTGTCTGGGAATGCTGCATGAAGACATGGTCAGCCTTGGCTGTGATGCCCTCCACAGCCAAATAGCGTGGCAACACTTGCTTTGTCTAGGCTCCCTTTGGCAAGGTGTGATATGAGAGAAACTTCATCCCGGCATGAACTAAGCCTTCAGGAAATGAAAGGAATAGATTTAAAATTAAATTGTTTGCCTTAATGTATAATGGGGTGGTAGTTGTACTCGGTTCCCGTCATCACTGAATGGAATGATGGTTGTTTTTGGCCAAAAATATAATGTAAAGCATTTTTTGGGAAATTTGATCCCTTGTGAGTTGTTCTTTGTTGAGTTCAATGATCTCCAATAAAAATAATTAAACTGACATTTTTTAAAGGAAGTAAGCATAAAATGTGATTTCAATTAATTTCCACATCATTAGGGCCTAACTGGAGCAAGCGTCAAAGAGCCCTAGATGCCTGCTTCTGATCTCATTCAGGGGTGCTTACCGTTTGTCAGTTGTTCTTGAATAGGTTGCACTCTGAAACATGTTGCACATAGTGAATTGTTATGGGGTGGTTCTCAATGCTGGGGGATTTTAAATTGCTCACCTCAGGAAAATTTCGCAACCCCCTCCCCCCCCCCCCCCCCCCCCAAGATACCTGCCCCATCAGGATTTGTTCCTCTTCGGGGTGCTGAAAGGGCGAATTAACTCATTTTGCAATGAGAGAGTACTGACAGGTGACCTTGGCTTCACAACTTGATGTTAGGAGATGGGCCAAGTCTTAGATTGTTTTCTCTTCCTCTCCCCCCTCTCCTCTTTATTTGGGCAGGGGCCCCATAAACAGATATTCTGGCACTGATTGATTAAAATCGAGAGCTGGCTGTGGTTGGGAACCTCTGCCCTACCAGAGAATGGGCCCGAATGTTTGGAAGTAAATGCGTTGGCACGTATTTGTCAGTTTTTCTCTCCTTGAGGTGCTACCTCATGCCAAGGTACAGCTCCAGTGGTGTAGCTTCCAGTTCTTTGTCCAAGTAGGCTATTCAGTTGTGGAAGCCGCCATCTGAATTTTGCATGTGTAGTTTCCAGTAGGATTGACTAGATGGCTGTTCGTGCTGCCACCCTCCTTAGCCCTGTAGTTCCATGAACACCAGTCACTTACCTGAATCTTGCCTGAGATATCTTTATGCGTAAGCCCATAAAGAGTAAATGTTGGCATCTTAATCAACTGCGGGCTGCAGGGAGGAAGAAAGAGGGTGATCTAGGCTGAGTCTCGTACTGTCCTTACCTGGCACAGCATCTCCAGTAGCTGAGTGATCTGGGTAGATGATTTTTCTTAAGTCTCTGGCACTAAACCCAACTGCAAAGCTGTCCCCCTTCTCCACCCCCCCCCCCCGCCCTGTTGATGCAGCACACACCAACTCTTATTCTGGTAGCAGAATTGGAGCCCCAGGTTTTTGTGAATTGACTGTTCTGCCTCCAGGATAAGGGAGCCTGAATTTGCGATGTATACTCAAGGAAGAGGCTCCTGAATGTTGGTCTCCTAGAATTTGAACAAACTGAGTGCCAGAATAAAAGTGGATGAGTAGCTTTATTTTACAATTCATCAACGTTGAGGAATGATGTTTTTCCCCTGACTCAGTTCCAATACAATTTTTTGAACGATAGTTTGAAAAGGCTCTTTACTGTCTAATTTATCTGTTTTAAATTCTTAAAGATGTTATTTAGTCCTGATTATAATTTTACCATCTGCAAGAAATCCAACTTGAACAGCCCCTTATCACCTCTGAAATACAGTGGTTAAATCTGTGATTCTGGGGAAAAGGCCACCTGGTCCATCGGGCCTGCCTCATTTCAAAATGCTGAATCCCACACGTACCACTAACCTGCTCACCAGCCATGCAACCTCCTGGGAGACAGAGAATCAGAGATTGTAGACTGATATCACCAGCCTCAGTTAACCCACCTAGTTCCTGTAGCTTGCAGGAGCCCATCCAGCTCTCATTTTGAAGGCCTGTGCATACAGCCCTCAAATTCAAACATAGGAAGGGAGTGGGGATTGGATTGGACTTGCTGCTGTATCTGATCATATCTTTAGCTAACGTTCATATATTCACCAGATAGCAAAGAAGATCGTTTGAGATAGGAGCAGGAGTAGTCCATATGGCCCCTCGAGCCTGCTCCACATTGAATAGGATCCTGGCTGATCTTTGACATCAACTCCACTTTCCCACCCTATCCCCCGTGTCCCTCAATTTCCTTAATACCCAAAAATCTATTGATCTCGGTCTTGAATATACTCAACGACTGAGCATCCATGCCCTCTGGGATAGATAATTCCATAGATTCACAACCCTGCGAGTGAAGAAATTTCTCCTTGTCAGTCCGAAATGGCCAACCCCCTGTCCTGAGACTATGACCCCTAATTTTATGCTCTCTGACTGGGGAAACAGCCTTTCTGCATCTGCTCTGACAAGCCCTCTAAGAATTTTACATATTTCAATGAGATGAGAAACTCGGGCTGTCATTCCCTTCTGCAGCCTAGAATGGTTCCAAGGATGTGGGATTACAGTTAAGTGGATAGACCGGAGAAGCTGGTGTTGCTATCCTTAGAGCAGAGAATGCTGATAGAGATGTTTAAAATCATGAAGGGTTAATATAGAGTAAATAAAAAGAAACTGTTTTGAATGGCTGAGGTCAATAACTCAAGGAGCACAGAATTAAGGTGATTGGCAAAAGAATCAGGTGACGTGAGGGAAAAACTTTCTTGCACAACTGTGGTTAGGATTTGGAATGTCTGATAAACTGTTGGATACAGATGCAATAATAGCCTTCAAAAGGGAATTGGATAAATACTTGAAGGAAACACAATTGCAGGGATATTTGTAAAGAACAGGGAAATGGAACTAACTGAATTGCTCTTTTAAAGAACCAGTACAGATTTGATGGGATGAACACCCTCTTTCTGTGCTGTACTATTCCAAACTTCTAATGGCACTGAGGCCCAACTGCCTAAATGTTTGATTGATTGTTCCTGCTCACCAGGTGGTGCATTAACCAACTGAACTGTCAGGGGAGCTTAAAAAAAATCGTTATTGATCTGACCTCTTCTACAATGCTAGGCCCACCATTTGGGGAATTGGAACTCAAAGCATTGAGGCACATCACTGCTCCAAAATACTAAAGGGAAACCAAACTCAGCAATTCTTCATTTGTAAAATAAATGCTTTTTTTCAATGGGTCGCATGAGAGTGTCTTTCACGACACACGGCGCTTATGTCATCAGTTGCTCTAGCCTGATCCCACAGCTGTGACAAAGACACTGGGGACTGCAGAGCAGGCGAGGCCAAATGGCGTCTCTTCTCATGGATGAGTCAGAGCTGGAAAATTCCACTCATCCACCAGCCAGGGTGAGTTACTTCCCAGCCTTGGCATGTTGGAAAAAAAAACAAAACAACTCATCGACTTGCGATTAACACCAGTGCCTTTATCCCTCCTGTTATTGATTTAGTGTTTATGTTTGGAATTGTGGAATGATACAGCACAATGGAAGGCCATTCGGCCTATCGTGCCTTTGCCAGCTCTTTGGTAGAGCTATCCCATTAGTCTTGGTCCCAGTCCCTGCACTTTCCACATGGCCTTGCAATTTTTTTCCCTTGAAGTATTTGTTCAATTTCCTTTTGAAAATCGCTATTGAATCTTCCACCACGTTTCAGGCAGTGCATTCCAGATCACAACATCTCGCTGCATAACTTTATTTTCCCATGTCTTCCCTCTGGTTCACCTTAAATCTGTGTCCTCTGTTAACCAACCCTTCTGCCACTGGAAACGCTTCCTCCTTATTTACTTTTTCAAAACTATTTCTTGCTGCATCTGAGCTTTGGTTTCCCACTGTTGCTCTTTCCTACCGCTCAGACTAGTTCCCCTTCTGTACTACAGATACATTACATTTTTAACTAAAAGTTTTCTTGTATTTTTAAAAAGAATTTTGCCCAGTAACTTTACAAATTTTTCCACTACCTGATTGATTTCATACAGTTTCTTCATGACAGATGTTTAACCTGTGCAGAAATCCTGGAAAAGCTTGCTCCTTAGATTAGGGATTGCACAGGAATGTCTTGTTTGTAAGAAAAGGAGAGACTGGGCTAGCCTGTGACATACAAAGAATTTACAGTACAGAAACAGGCTGTTGAGCCCAATAGACTATGTTCCACACAAGCCTCCTCCCATCCCTATTCATCTAATCTTTTCAATATATTCTATTCCTTTCTCACTTGTGCTTATCTAACTTCCCCTTAAATGCATCTGTACTATTCATCACAACTATTCCATGTGATAGGGAGTTCCACGTTCCCACCATTCTGGGTAAAGAAATTTCTCCTGAATTTATTATTGGATTTATTAGCGACTATCTTGTATTTATGGCCGCTAGTTCTGGTCTCTCCCACAAGTGGAAACATCTTCTCTGTCTACCCTGTCAAACTCTTCCATAATCTTGAAAACCACCTATGGTCATCCTCAACCTTCTCTTTACCTGGGAAAAGAGTCCCAGCTTGTTCAATCTTTGAGTAAGTGGGGAGATGTAGAAAAGTCAAAATCCATGAGAAAAATGCTCGGACTGTTTTTTGTGAACAACTCACCAAGGCTATCACTTTCTGATTAACGTTCACCTACCCACCTAACTTTGTCCGTCTGGTTTTAGCAGAAATGCTTCCACTGTAATTATCTATGGAACCCATTTTACACTAATCATTCCAATAGCTTTGCAAAGGAGAATTGGATCTAATGAACGTGTGGCTGCTTTGCTGCAATGATTCACCAAAATGCATCATTTTTGAATTGGCTGCATGCCAGAGAAGCAAAGCTGGCCTCAAATAAAGGGAGATTTACAACGCATGTAGTAGAACAAGTGGGCGGACTCCACAAACGAGTCCTCCCCATTTTGACATGGCAGCTTCTCTTCAACACCCTCCTTGTGATTTTGTGTGAAATAACTGGCCCCCTGCTGCACCTTGTAGCACAATAAAAGGAAAGCACACTTTGGAATAGTGTGTGCAGATTTGGAATCCCCATTAAAGAAAGGGCATTAAAGCCATAGAGAGAGTATGGTGAAGCTTCACCAGGATGATACCAGGGATAAGATACTATTGTTATGAAGAGAGACTGGAGATACTGGGTCTGTTTCCATTGGCAGGAGGAGCAACAACCAGAGGGCTCCACGTTAAGATAATTGTCAAAAGAACCAGGGGGAGATGAGAATTTTCTTACACTGGGGTTTGTTATGATCTGCAATGCATTGTCTAAAAGAGTGGTGGAGGCATTCTGTAGTAGCTTTCAAAAGGGCATTGAACACCTACTTGAATAGGCTATAGGGAAAGAGCAGGGGAGTGGATCTACTTGGATAACTGAGTGGTAAGAATGTGTAATTCACTACCATGTAAAGCATTTGAGGCGAATAACATGCAATTAAGGGGAAGTTAGATAAGCATGAGGGAGAGAGGGCGAAAGGAATAAAAGGATTTGTAGATGGGGTGACATAAAATAGGATGGGAGGAGGCACATCGGGAGCATAAACACTGGCATGGACCAGTTGGTCTGAATAGCTTGTTTCTGTGTTATACATTCTGCGATTCTGTAAATTCCACTGGAGCAGAGAAGGCGCAGGGAAGTTTTAATAGAAGTTTTCAAAATTAGGAAGAATTTTAATAGGATGAATAAGGAAAAATTATTTGTTCTGAATGGAGGGTAAGTAATGAAGGGCTTTTGATTTAAAAAGTGGTCACTCTGTATGGAGAGGGTAGGAGAGATTTTATTAAGAGTTGTTGGAGCATGAAATGCTTTGCTTCGAGTCCACAAGGATCTATTCTTGTCCCCTACTTCCCACTATTTCTGATCTACATGTTGCCCCTACACATCAGATAAACTACGTCAAGTTCCACGTGACACCCCTCTCGCCCCGTGCACTGTCTCCGCTTTGTCACACTGCTTGTCTAAATCCATTGTTGGATGAGTAGAAATTTCTTGCAACTAAATATTGGGAAGGCCAAAGCCATTGTCTTCGGTCCTCAGCACAAACTCTTCCCTAGCCACTGACTCCATTCCTCTCCTTGGCCACTGGCTGAGTTTGAACCAGACCATTTGCAACCTTGGCATCCTATTTGACCCTGAGGTGAGCTTCTTGCCTCATATCCACTCCATCACTAAGACTGTCTACTTTCACCACCATACATTGCTCATCTCCACATCTGTTTTCAGTTCATTTGCGGCTGAAACTCTCATTCGTGCCTTTGTTACTTCTAGACTTGACGATTCCAATACTCTTCTGGCTTTTGACTTTGCACCTCCATAAACTTGAGTTCATCTAAAACTCTGCTGCCCCTATTCTATCTTGCACCAAGTCCCATTCACCCATTGCCTTTTGCTCGCTGACCTACATTGGCTTCCAGACTGGAACACCTAGAGTTTAAAATTCTCATCCTTGTTTTGAAAATCCCTCCTTGGCCTTGATCCTTCCTATCTCTGTGACCCCCTCCAGCCCTACAACCCTCTGAGATCTCTGCACTCCTGCAATTCTGACCCTTTCGTTGCTCTGCTATTGGCAACTGTGCCTAGGCCCTAAGTTCTGCAATTCCCTCCCTAAACCTTTCCACCTTCCTACCTCTCTTCGTTTTTTAAGATGCTCCTTAACCTGTGCTAATATCTCCTTATGTGGCTTCGTGTTAAACTTTGTTAATGCTTCTGTGAAGTGCCTTGTGACATTTGACAATGATTAAATGACAAGATGTTGAAGCAGAGACCAATTCATCATTCAAGAGAAGAATAGATGAACATTTGAAGCTATGGAGAGAGAGTAGAGCAGTGGGATTACAGTTGGATTGCCATCAAAGGATGGACACAAATAGCCGCCTTTATGCTGAAGCTCCATGGTACAATGTGACTGTGCATACATTGAGATGTCAGTTTCTATTCATACATTGAGATGTCAGCTTGAACTCATTTGCCTGTGTAGATATCAGGTAATGTAGTCAAATGAAGCTTAAAACTTCCTCAGTATTCTGCGAAGTAGTTTTCCAAGGTTCACTGTGTTTAAGCATGTCTTCGTCCCAAACTAACTTTGCCCCAACGAATTGGACTGTGTTGAAACGTGGTGGTACCAGCAGGCACTCTGGCCAGAATGCAAATGTGAACAACATTGAATACAAGACCAGAAAATCAGTTAATTGGTCCATGTGGGAGTTGGTGGACTCTCCACAGACAATCCTGTCTTAATCAAAGTATCTTAACTTTGGTAGAGACCCTGATGATGATTGAGTTTTCTGAAGTATGATCCATTATGGATTGATCTTTGGAGATGTTTGGAAGATGTGGAGGAAGTTACTGCTCCCTTCCAAGACTACTTTTTTGTGTCACGTGAGTTGTAAAGCGTCTGGCATCTTTAGGGTTTTAAGATGTGTATTGTATTCAGCTGATTTTGGAAATTGTGTGTTTCGTATTGCAGTATGTATTATCTATCAACATTCCTTTGATATTTTCATGTTACAGTTTTTCTTGTCAGTCGTAGTCATTATGGCACAGAAGGAAGCAATTCGGCCCATCGAAACCATGCCGACTCTCTGCAGAGCAATCCAGTCAGTTTCCATTCCCACACTCCATGCCCATAGCCCTTGGAGTTTATTTCCCTCAGTGCCTGTTCAGTTTCCTTTTGAAACCACCGATCATCTCTACTTACACCACCCTGTTAGGCAGCGTGTTTCAGGTCATTACCACTTGCTGTGTAAAAAAAAAAGTTCTTCTTCACATCCTCCTTGTATCTCTTGCCCAAAATCTTAAAAATGTGTCCTTGAGTCCTTGTACCATCAGCTAATGAGAACAACTTTTCTTTGTGTGCCTTGTCTAAATCAGTCATAATCTGGAACACCTCTTTCAAATTGCCCCTCAATCTCCTTTGCTGCAAAGAGAACAACCCCAGCTTCTCCAGCCTGACCAAGTAGCTAAATTCCCTATCACTGCAACCATTCTGGTAAATATTCTCTATTCCCTCTCAAGGACCATCACATCCTTTCTAAAGTGTGGTGACCAGAACTGGATTCAATACTCTAGTTATGGCCAAACCCAGAGTGTTTCCTTTACTTGATTGGACTTTCACCTGCCCTTCCCCATGATTTGAGATTAAAACTAGTAAAGTGCATCTCAAGCAAATTAGGTTCAGAGGCTCATAATTTAGAGTTCATAGAATGGTTACAGCGCAGAAGGAGGCCGTTCAGCCCGTGGTGTGTGTGTCAGCTCCCGCCAGGAGCAACTCAGCTAGTCAAACTCCCCTGCCAATTTCCTGTAGTCCTTCAAATTCTTTCTCTTCAGGTGCTTATCCAATTCCCTTTTGAAAGCCTCGATTGCATCTGCCTCCGCCACACTCTCAGGCAGTGTATTCCAGATCCTAACCACACTGCTGTTGCTTCTTTTGCCAATTGCCATAAATCTGTGTCCTCTGGTTATCGGCCCTTGTGGCAATGGGAGCAGGATCCCTCTCTCTCTCTCTCCCCCCCCCTCTCTCTGTCTCCTCCTCTCTGTCTCTCCCCCTCTCTCCCCCTCTCTCCCCCTCCCCCTCTCTCCCTGTCTCGCCTCCCCCTCTCTCCCCGTCTCGCCTCCCCCTCTCTCCCCGTCTCGCCTCCCCCTCTCTCCCCATCTCGCCTCCCCCTCTCTCCCCGTCTCGCCTCCCCCTCTCTCCCCGTCTCGCCTCCCCCTCTCTCCCCGTCTCGCCTCCCCCTCTCTCCCCGTCTCGCCTCCCCCTCTCTCCCCGTCTCGCCTCCCCCTCTCTCCCCGTCTCGCCTCCCCCTCTCTCCCCGTCTCGCCTCCCCCTCTCTCCCCGTCTCGCCTCCCCCTCTCTCCCCGTCTCGCCTCCCCCTCTCTCCCCGTCTCGCCTCCCCCTCTCTCCCCGTCTCGCCTCCCCCTCTCTCCCCGTCTCGCCTCCCCCTCTCTCCCCGTCTCGCCTCCCCCTCTCTCCCCGTCTCGCCTCCCCCTCTCTCCCCGTCTCGCCTCCCCCTCTCTCCCCGTCTCGCCTCCCCCTCTCTCCCCGTCTCGCCTCCCCCTCTCTCCCCGTCTCGCCTCCCCCTCTCTCCCCGTCTCGCCTCCCCCTCTCTCCCCGTCTCGCCTCCCCCTCTCTCCCCGTCTCGCCTCCCCCTCTCTCCCCGTCTCGCCTCCCCCTCTCTCCCCGTCTCGCCTCCCCCTCTCTCCCCGTCTCGCCTCCCCCTCTCTCCCCGTCTCGCCTCCCCCTCTCTCCCCGTCTCGCCTCCCCCTCTCTCCCCGTCTCGCCTCCCCCTCTCTCCCCGTCTCGCCTCCCCCTCTCTCCCCGTCTCGCCTCCCCCTCTCTCCCCGTCTCGCCTCCCCCTCTCTCCCCGTCTCGCCTCCCCCTCTCTCCCCGTCTCGCCTCCCCCTCTCTCCCCGTCTCGCCTCCCCCTCTCTCCCCGTCTCGCCTCCCCCTCTCTCCCCGTCTCGCCTCCCCCTCTCTCCCCGTCTCGCCTCCCCCTCTCTCCCCGTCTCGCCTCCCCCTCTCTCCCCGTCTCGCCTCCCCCTCTCTCCCCGTCTCCGCCTCCCCCTCTCTCCCCGTCTCCGCCTCCCCCTCTCTCCCCGTCTCCGCCTCCCCCTCTCTCCCCGTCTCCGCCTCCCCCTCTCTCCCCGTCTCCGCCTCCCCCTCTCTCCCCGTCTCCGCCTCCCCCTCTCTCCCCGTCTCCGCCTCCCCCTCTCTCCCCGTCTCCGCCTCCCCCTCTCTCCCCGTCTCCGCCTCCCCCTCTCTCCCCGTCTCCGCCTCCCCCTCTCTCCCCGTCTCCGCCTCCCCCTCTCTCCCCGTCTCCGCCTCCCCCTCTCTCCCCGTCTCCGCCTCCCCCTCTCTCCCCGTCTCCGCCTCCCCCTCTCTCCCCGTCTCCGCCTCCCCCTCTCTCCCCGTCTCCGCCTCCCCCTCTCTCCCCGTCTCCGCCTCCCCCTCTCTCCCCGTCTCCGCCTCCCCCTCTCTCCCCGTCTCCGCCTCCCCCTCTCTCCCCGTCTCCGCCTCCCCCTCTCTCCCCGTCTCCGCCTCCCCCTCTCTCCCCGTCTCCGCCTCCCCCTCTCTCCCCGTCTCCGCCTCCCCCTCTCTCCCCGTCTCCGCCTCCCCCTCTCTCCCCGTCTCCGCCTCCCCCTCTCTCCCCGTCTCCGCCTCCCCCTCTCTCCCCGTCTCCGCCTCCCCCTCTCTCCCCGTCTCCGCCTCCCCCTCTCTCCCCGTCTCCGCCTCCCCCTCTCTCCCCGTCTCCGCCTCCCCCTCTCTCCCCGTCTCCGCCTCCCCCTCTCTCCCCGTCTCCGCCTCCCCCTCTCTCCCCGTCTCCGCCTCCCCCTCTCTCCCCGTCTCCGCCTCCCCCTCTCTCCCCGTCTCCGCCTCCCCCTCTCTCCCCGTCTCCGCCTCCCCCTCTCTCCCCGTCTCCGCCTCCCCCTCTCTCCCCGTCTCCGCCTCCCCCTCTCTCCCCGTCTCCGCCTCCCCCTCTCTCCCCGTCTCCGCCTCCCCCTCTCTCCCCGTCTCCGCCTCCCCCTCTCTCCCCGTCTCCGCCTCCCCCTCTCTCCCCGTCTCCGCCTCCCCCTCTCTCCCCGTCTCCGCCTCCCCCTCTCTCCCCGTCTCCGCCTCCCCCTCTCTCCCCGTCTCCGCCTCCCCCTCTCTCCCCGTCTCCGCCTCCCCCTCTCTCCCCGTCTCCGCCTCCCCCTCTCTCCCCGTCTCCGCCTCCCCCTCTCTCCCCGTCTCCGCCTCCCCCTCTCTCCCCGTCTCCGCCTCCCCCTCTCTCCCCGTCTCCGCCTCCCCCTCTCTCCCCGTCTCCGCCTCCCCCTCTCTCCCCGTCTCCGCCTCCCCCTCTCTCCCCGTCTCCGCCTCCCCCTCTCTCCCCGTCTCCGCCTCCCCCTCTCTCCCCGTCTCCGCCTCCCCCTCTCTCCCCGTCTCCGCCTCCCCCTCTCTCCCCGTCTCCGCCTCCCCCTCTCTCCCCGTCTCCGCCTCCCCCTCTCTCCCCGTCTCCGCCTCCCCCTCTCTCCCCGTCTCCGCCTCCCCCTCTCTCCCCGTCTCCGCCTCCCCCTCTCTCCCCGTCTCCGCCTCCCCCTCTCTCCCCGTCTCCGCCTCCCCCTCTCTCCCCGTCTCCGCCTCCCCCTCTCTCCCCGTCTCCGCCTCCCCCTCTCTCCCCGTCTCCGCCTCCCCCTCTCTCCCCGTCTCCGCCTCCCCCCCTCTCCCCGTCTCCGCCTCCCCCCCTCTCCCCGTCTCCGCCTCCCCCCCTCTCCCCGTCTCCGCCTCCCCCCCTCTCCCCGTCTCCGCCTCCCCCCCTCTCCCCGTCTCCGCCTCCCCCCCTCTCCCCGTCTCCGCCTCCCCCCCTCTCCCCGTCTCCGCCTCCCCCCCTCTCCCCGTCTCCGCCTCCCCCCCTCTCCCCGTCTCCGCCTCCCCCCCTCTCCCCGTCTCCGCCTCCCCCCCTCTCCCCGTCTCCGCCTCCCCCCCTCTCCCCGTCTCCGCCTCCCCCCCTCTCCCCGTCTCCGCCTCCCCCCCTCTCCCCGTCTCCGCCTCCCCCCCTCTCCCCGTCTCCGCCTCCCCCCCTCTCCCCGTCTCCGCCTCCCCCCCTCTCCCCGTCTCCGCCTCCCCCCCTCTCCCCGTCTCCGCCTCCCCCCCTCTCCCCGTCTCCGCCTCCCCCCCCCTCTCCCCGTCTCCGCCTCCCCCCCCTCTCCCCGTCTCCGCCTCCCCCCCTCTCCCCGTCTCCGCCTCCCCCCCTCTCCCCGTCTCCGCCTCCCCCCCCCTCTCCCCGTCTCCGCCTCTCCCCCCCTCTCCCCGTCTCCGCCTCTCCCCCCCTCTCCCCGTCTCCGCCTCTCCCCCTCTCCCCCCTCTCCCCGTCTCCGCCTCTCCCCCCCTCTCCCCGTCTCCGCCTCTCCCCCCCTCTCCCCGTCTCCGCCTCTCCCCCCCTCTCCCCGTCTCCGCCTCTCCCCCCCTCTCCCCGTCTCCGCCTCTCCCCCTCTCCCCGTCTCCGCCTCTCCCCCCCTCTCCCCGTCTCCGCCTCTCCCCCTCTCCCCCTCTCCCCGTCTCCGCCTCTCCCCCCCTCTCCCCGTCTCCGCCTCTCCCCCCCTCTCCCCGTCTCTCTGCCCTGGAGGAGTGATGTGTCCAGGACAGTTGGTTTTCTACCCAAACGGGTTGCAGTGCTTGTACTGGTCATTAAACTCTTGAGTGATGCCAATGGATTTGAGATGTAATCATCACATGCAGATAATTTCCATTTCTGGCCTATCGTGTTACACCTTTGCATGATGTAGCTGGCTTTTGTATACCCTGCAAGAGGCTTGATTGATGGAGAAAACGGGGTCAGGGCAGAAGAGACAGCTCTAGGTGGGGAGCTTGTTACCATAATATTGGTGAAAACTAAGGATTTAGAGATGCAATTTAGTGGGAAATCCTCCAATGATGTCAATGGTTCCCATTTTCTCCAGCATTCTCCAGAGAAAACCTTGTTCCACTTAATCAGGCTTATTCTACATCATGGAAATATGCTTGTGTCATCTTGTTAGGTTGTGCTTAACCAGTTTCTCTCGCCAATGAACATCTTTTGAGCTACTTGTCAGTTTATTAATGATGTTCAGGTGCTTATCAAGTGCTGTTATTAGAATTTTGCAGTTCCAGTCTGGCAGACAGAATGATCTGTAAGGGGAGCAGTGGTTGATGTTTAACTTTCCTTGGGATCTGTGATGCCTTGCCATGGTGTCCGAGATAGACTCCAGATCACTTGTGTTGAACGATTTCCAAGAATATAATGGCCAGTCTGGGTACAGTAGGAATTTGTAAGGTGCATTCATTGGCCATGTCACATAGTTCATTTATTTTGTGGGGGTGAGGGGGACGCAATGAGATTGTCCGTCATATGTTGTGAGGTTGAGGAGTGTGGGTGGTGTGTTTTGATACCACTATGCATAATTTTTGGATGATTTGAGCTGGCCTTTGAGGAATGAAGTAGAATTGTTGGAACTCTGGTTTCAGAGCCAATGAACTATCTTGTCAAAATGCTGCTGAGATGAGCCCAGTGGCTTATTTTGGTAAGGTGAGAAGGAATCCTGCTTTGTCCCTCTGCTTGCAATAGTGGACAGTTGCAAAGTGGTTTCGGTGCTGTATTTGCACTATCCAAAGAAAATTGATTTTCCAGTTGGCATGCAGTTGGCTTCCTGTTGTTTGGACCTTTGTGTGGATTCCTGGAAGAGGCTCCAGTCGGTCAATCGTAACCGAGATTGTTAGAACAGTCTTGACTGGGAACTGGGCCATTGATGCCAGGATCCCCTCTCTGGCTGCTTTATCCTCTCTGCACATTGTTTAACAATGTAGCTTTGGAATTCTGCGTAGTCTCTTCCGAGGTGGGGCCCAGTCCAGTAGAGGCCTTCAGCCATATAGTGCAGTTGACCTGCCCATCTCAATCTTTTTGCCATGAGGCACTTATTATTTGAGTGTCGGTCAGGTTGCTGTTTTAAACTGACACCCAACATTGTTACGTGGTGTGTTCCAAAGCATTCAACGTCAGCTTCAGGATTTAGCTCCATTTTTATTTGTTGTTTCTCTGAAATATGAATGATGCTAGCAAGATTGCATTTATTACCCATCCCGAGTTGCTCTGATGAGCTTTGTTGGACCTACTTGACTCACTGCCAACCTTGTGTTGATGATGGTCTCATGGTGATGTGTGAGGTCGGCAATTCCAGGATATGAACCTAGTGACGCTGCAGGAACTTAATCCAGAAGTGTTAACTCCTGTTGATTAAGCTTGCCTAGCAGTTAAAAAAAAGATGGAGGTTAAGGCATTTATGCTCATACAGGAGAGAGAAATTGAATTGCTACACCATCTGCTACGGAATACACGGGGCATGGGATCATTCACACGAGTGACTCGCTGAACTCACTACAGACACATTTATAACAAAAGCATAGACACCAGTTGGTAAGAGGCAAGTTCAAAATGGATGTTGCAAAGAGTTGATTAATATCTGGAATTAGTCTCGTGCCCAATATACTTAAGATGCTTTCATAACCCAATGATGCCCATTGTAATCAGGATTTTGAAGGTAATTCAAGCAAACACCTGGTAGGACGAGGCAAGATACGGAACATTTAAGCACTATGTGGTGTGTATAGCAAGTGAACATACAGAGCAACAGTTATGATCAGGCATGTTTTCATGTAATATAAAAATAATGAACATACCGTGCTTGTCTTGATTGACTTAAATAAAATAACTCCTAATGCCTGCCCTCCTTTAGATAGATACAGCACTGAAACAGGCCGGTGCCTGTGCCGACCAACAAACACCATACTAATCCTACATTAATCCCATATTCCCTACCTCATTCCCACCATTCTCCTACCACCTACCTACACTAGGGGCAATTTACAATGGCCAATTTACCTAACAACCTGCAAGTCTTTGGCTGTGGGAGGAAACCGGAGCTCCCAGCGGAAACCCACGCGGTCACAGGAAGAACTTGCAAACTCCACACAGGCAGTACCCAGAACTGAACCCAGGTCGCTGGAGCTGTGAGGCTGCGGTGCTAACCACTGCGCCGCCCCTCTGCACCACCCCTTGGCGCCGCCTTGCCAAATCTTAGCTTCACAACTTTTTGTTTAAAAGGTGACTGGATAACTGTGTCTCAGTTTCTGTGTTCACAGCCATGAGGGAAGGGCGCCAACCTGGCCCTGCCAAGTACCCAGCACAAAGATGTGAGGCGTTCCATTCCATTGCATTGTGGTATGGTCATCTAGTGGTTATGTTACTGTACTAGTGACCCAGAGTCCTGGATTAATCATCCAGAGAGAGTTCAAATCCCACCACGGCAGCTGAGGAATTTAAATTAAATTATTTAAATAAGTCTTGAATGTAAAGCTAATATCAGTAATGGTGACAATGAAACTACTGGATTGTCAAATGTCATTTAGGGAAGGAAATCTGCCTTCCTTGCCTGTTCTGGTCACCAGACACCGTAATGTCATCAACTCTGAACTGCCCTCTGAAATGGCTTAGCAAGCCACTCAGGTGTATTCAAGAAGGCAGCTCACCATGGGGAGGCAGTGGCATATTGGTAATGTCACTGGACTAGTAATCCAGAGCCAGGTTAATGCTAATGAACATGGATTCAAATCCCACCATTGCAGGTGGTGAAATTTGTATTTAATTAAGAAGTATGGAATTTTTAAAAAAGCTAGTCTAATGGTGACCATGAAACTGATGTTGATTGTTGTAAAAACCCATCTGGTTCACTAATGTCCTTTAGGGAAGGAAATCTGCTGTTCTTACCTGGTCTGGCCTACACGTGACTCCAGACTCTCAACAATGTGGTTGACTTTTAAATGCTCTCTGAAATAGCAAGCCACTCAGTTCAAGGGCAATTATGGATGGGCAATAAATGCTGGCCTAGCTAGAGACGTACATATCCCCGATTGAATAAAAAATATTGAAACAGGCTAATAAGTTGCTTATTATTTGCAATCTATACAGAGCTGCTATCACAACTTAACTGTATTTCTGTTGGTTATTTTTCCCTTTGCTTGATTTTGAATACATTAACTTTTTAATTTTGAATTAAAAAAAACATATTTCCTAATTTTTTTCTGTGGAAAAATGGTCAAAGAAAATCCTTAAACATGAAATAAACTTGCAATCGAGCTGTAAATGAACATTTTAAAAATTCTAAAAGCAAAATACTGCGGATGCTGGAAACCTGAAACAAAAACAAGAAATGCTGGAATCACTCAGCAGGTCTGGCAGCATCTGTGGAAAGAGAAGCAGAGTTAACGTTTCGGGTCAGTGACCCGAAACGTTAACTCTGCTTCTCTTTCCACAGATGCTGCCAGACTTGCTGAGTGATTACAGCATTTCTTGTTTTTATTTTAAAAATTCTACTTGGCCTACTTACGCTCTAACATTGCCTGTCCCTGCCCCACCTTAGCTCATCTGCTAAAACCCTCCTTCATTTGTTGCCTACTTGACTATTCAATACTCGCCTGGCTGACCTCCCATCTTCCACCCTCCATAAACATCAGCTTATCAAAGATCTTGCTGCCTGTATCCTAACATGCACCAAGCTCATTTACCTATCATCCCCTGGTTGCTAGGTGACCTGCATTGGTTCCTGGTCCAGCAACACCTCAATTTTTAACTTATCCTTGGTTTCAAATTCCTCCTTGACCTCGGACCTTTCCATCTCTCTAACCTCCTCCAGACCTACATCCCATGGGATCTCTGCGTACCTCCAATTCTAGCCTTTTGCACATCCCCAGTTTTCATTGCTGCACCAATGGCAGCCATGCTTTCAGCTACCTCGATCCTAAACTCTGAAATTTCCTCCCTAAACCTATCTACCGCTCTTTCCTGTAAGACACTCTTTCCCTTAGGCTTTTGGTCATATGTTCTCATATCTCTTATGTGGTTCACTGTCAAATTTTGTGCAGTGAAGCACCTTGGTACGCTCTATGATGTTAAAGGCACTATATAAATGAAAATTGTTTATCTTTACCCATTCTTTTGCTCCTTTCAAAGTGAAAGATCTAAGTCTTACTAAACTTTCCACTTAACTGAATCCTCTGCACTGCTTCTACGGCTTGACTGCTTTTCTTGTTGCTTGGTGACCAGAAATAAATGCACTGTTGAAGGCGCAGCTAGTTTTCTCCTTGAAAATCTAAGTGTGAACTGGATTCTGATGTAAACCCAAATCCTAAGGCTGAGCGATGCAAAGCTAAAGATGCTGGATCATTTTGATTCCCGAGTCTGTGCTATAACTCGTCAAATCAAAATCTGCAGTAGGTTTGTCAAAGCTTCCCCATTTCATAATAGCTACAGCACTGGGATACATCCAGTTTAAATCACAGCATGTGGGTCAGCTGCACCTTCGGCCACACAGATCTCAATGATAGTGTTGCAGCAAACAGCTGGAGAGGATAGCGTGGGTGGTAGCTGGGGGAGTAACATATAGAATAGGGGAAGCAATGAGTCCTCCAAGCAGGAGTCTGAGGGTTATACTGACTGTATGGATCAGTTACATTGATGAGGGGTGCCTCTGGCAGCCTGAGGGAGTGACGTTGACATCTGTGCGACCACTCATTGGCTTTGTCAAATCTCTGTCCCAACTAAGAAAGATAAGGATTTTTTAAAACCCTCCTGTAAGTGCAGTGATTTGTGGAGGGACACAAGTGCCAGCTCAGCTCCACTACTTTTCCATTCTTTTAGTGAGCCTTAATGCTGAGTGTTTGATTTTTTTTTAAGAGATACAGCACTGAAACAGGCCCTTCGGCCCACCGAGTCTGTGCCGACCAACAACTACCCATTTATACTAATCCTACATTAACCCCATATTCCTACCACATCCCCACAATTCCCCTACCTATACTCGGGGCAATTTATAATGGCCAATTTACCTATCAACCTGCAAGTCTTTGGCTGTGGGAGGAAACTGGAGCACCCGGCGAAAACCCACGCAGTCACAGGGAGAACTTGCAAACTCCGCACAGGCAGTACCCAGAATTGAACCCTACAGCTGTGAGACTGCAGTGCTAACCACTGCGCCACTGTGCTGCCCATTGTTGGGTGGTGCGGGGGTTGGAGGGAGCAGGGGAGGCCATCCTAACTGAGCCAGACCACGTCCAGCTGACATTGTCAATGGGAGGCCATCCTAACTGAGCCAGACCACGTCCAGCTGACATTGTCAATGGGCTGCCTTCCAGTGGTGATCATTCAAAAGTGATCAGGGGTGAGAATCTTCGACATCTCCTCCCCTCTGCCCTGACACAAAAGATGCCACTGTGTCCTAACTGAGAACAGCAAAGGACATTTTTTTTATTAAACCTACCGTGTTCACTGACAAATCAAAAGTGCTTTGTAAACTGTGCTAAGCCAATTTGGTTGGAAGTGCTTCAGGGTTCAGTTTTTCCTTACCAGCTACTGTCCTTCTCCCTCTGCACTGCTGCGTCACATCCTTGGACTTCATTTGACAGGGTGTAGTTGCCTGAGTCTCAGCTGTCAGTTCAGATCAGCGTAAGAGCTAGTACTTACCTTTGGGGTGGGCGTGGTCACGTGTTCTTTTTTGCCCTTCTCCCAAAGGTCCCATCACTGAGGGGAGAAAATATTAGCAGAACAAAAGCTCCTCAGCTTGATGACATTCTGTAAGGGATAATAAGAATTCTTTTGTTTCACTGGGAAAACAGCATAGTTTCTCCCATCCCCCTTTCTTTACTCCTGTATACTTGCATGGATTGTCCTCTGGTGCCTTGCTGAAGTGATCATTCTTTAGTCTGAAA